>NC_059203.1:27141996-27371996 GCF_020615455.1 Coregonus clupeaformis
TAACAAATTGCCTTGGTTTAAATAATGGAAGAAAATATGCATAATTTAGAGAGTCATTCTGTGTAATAGTCTCATTTACGGTAGCATGTTAGGTTTTCGCTTAATGTATGCTAACGTCGTTATCTGTGTAAGTTATGATGTTCATGGTGACAAAAAGAAGACCGGCTTTCTCAAATCCGCATCCAACGCCTTTTGAAAAGTTCTGAGCACACACACACACACACACACACACACACACACACACACACACACACACACACACACACACACACACACACACACATGCACGCACACACGCACACACACTATGGAACTCACACACTAAAGACCACAGACACACACACAATGGAGTGCACACATGAACAGAATCTACTGCATATACTTTCCTGTCAGCAGATCAGATAGCAGACAATAGCAGTTCCTGTGCTAGCTTTCTGAACCACAACCCAGGCAGAACTCAGTCTGTTTCTGCTCTCTTGACACCTCCTTATGGAATTGAGTTAAAAAAACATGTTTGGCTCAACAGTGGAAGAAATGGAGTTGGCAAGAGAGCAGAAACAGATCTGGAACCACTGGTTAACCAGGTTAGGAAGAACGAGCCATGTCCTACCTACAGTTTTGGAACACTTGTCTGAACAACAGGGAGATACACTAACCCTTCTGCTCTCTAGAAGTTCAACTGATTCAAGACCTTCTCCTGTGATCCCACATTAGTGAAGTCGACTCTTGTCAAGATGGGTCTTTACCCGTTTGGTGTGCAGGACAGAAGGAAAGACATAAACATAGCTACACTAGTTGTATGGGTTGATTCTGCATTCTGCTTGGAAGTGTTTGGACACAGAAGAGCAGAAGAGCCTGAGTGTTGCCCAGGTGTGTGTCTGCCCTATGCCACGTATGGCATTCTGTTTGTTCTTATTCACACACACAAACACACACACAAACACACACACACACACACACACACACACACACAAACACACACCACAGTAGGGCAGAGAGCAGGATAGCAGTACCCCAGGTTTCAACCCTGAGGCCCCAGTGATAGAGCTAGTTCTGACCTGATTGTTGTGAAGCCTCTTTAAACTCCTGGATATCTACTAGGTCACATGTGTTTGTGTTTATGCTAGGTCACCGTTATGCCAATAACCTGTATCCGCAATGCAGCCCCAGCTGAGCCAAGCAAAACCTCCTGCCAACGCAGTCCTAGGGACTCACGCTGACTCTGTGTGTGTGTGTGTGTGTGT
Organism: Coregonus clupeaformis; assembly: GCF_020615455.1. Taxonomy (NCBI): domain Eukaryota; kingdom Metazoa; phylum Chordata; class Actinopteri; order Salmoniformes; family Salmonidae; genus Coregonus; species Coregonus clupeaformis. The sequence continues at coordinate 27,143,241 of NC_059203.1, forward strand.
GTGTGTGTGTGTGCGTGCGTGTGCATGCGCATGCGTGCGTGTGTTTTCTTTCACTTTATTTAGTTTGTGCTACTATGAGAGAGAGAGAGAGAGAGAGAGAGAGAGAGAGAGAGAGAGAGAGAGAGAGAGAGAGAGAGAGAGAGAGAGAGAGAGAGAGAGAGAGAGAGAGAGAGAGAGAGAGAGATCCTCTGCAGCTCAGCTGGTAGAGCACAGCGCTTGTAACGCTAAGGTAGTGGGTTCGATCCCCGGGACCACCCCATACACAAAAAAATGTATGCACGCATGACTGTAAGTCGCTTTGGATAAAAGCGTCTGCTAAATGGCATTTTATTATTAAGAGAGAGAGTGAGTCAGTCTCTGGGTCTGTACAGAGCCTCATGTCTTTCCTTTGTTCTGTCTCCACTCTTTCAGTCATCCATCCATCCATTTTCTCACCCAGCTCTCTCTCTATATTTGTGTGTGCATGAAGCCAAAGGAATGCTGGGATATCTGTGTCCTCCTCCCCAGGGTCAGATTAGGTATTTTGTAGCATGGTGTTGGGTTGACATATGTGTGTGTGTGTGTGTTTGTGTACGTGTGTGTGTGTGTTTGGCACGCACAGGTGTTGTATGAGAATTGGGTATTACCCCAGGGGTATCAAGCTGTTGTAGACTAACATCAGAAAATGAATCTATTATTTTCCAGTTTGCACTCTGTGTGTTTTTAATGTACCTTTGATGTCGGAGAAGCAACAAAACAAGACATTGATGTTTTTGGTATTTTTCCATGTATTTAGTTTGTTGAAGTGGAGGTGAATGTTGAATGGTCAGTGTCTTCAGCTGCTGTTTGATTGAGTGGGATGTTCTTTATCTCAGTCTGCAGCTCTGGTTAAGGGTCTGGGTTGGGATAGCCTCTGCCGAGTCCCCAACAACCGGATGTTCCAGTTTTCAAGGAAAATGGAAAAAGAGAGATAAGTTAACAACAGAGATACTTTTGAGGAGATGGAAACTCCTTTGGAATTGTATTAACACTGATTGTGTATGTTGCCTATGCAACATATATGCGGTTCATTCTGGGCAATTCTGGGACAAGGAGAGCTCTCCTTCAAGGAGTGAATGGGAGTCAATTGGGCGCTAGCTCAAAAACCCAATATTACAAATATTTTCTGAGATGTGAGATAATTAACTTGTTCTTTGTAATATCAAAAAGCTTTGGAATCGTGACAATACGTACTTTCGAAGAAAATAGGCACGTTTCTCGATTCATACCCTGACTTTGAGATGTAGCATAACAATATGAACGCGATTGGTCGACAGTCTGGAGTGTTATACGTTCCTCCATTCATTGACCAATGGGATTCTTATCTCCTCCTTTCTCTAATATCTCTGTTAACCTCTACGGGATCGGTGTCCCGTATACGGGACGGTTGAGCTAACGTGCGCTAATGCGATTAGCATGACTGTTGTAAGTAACAGCAAACTTTCAAGGACATAGACATGTCTTATATGGGCAGAAAGCTTAAATTCTTGTTAATCTAACTGCACTGTCCAATTTACAGTAGCTATTACAGTGAAAAAATACCATGCTATTGTTTGAGGAGAGTGCACAACAACAAAAAATGTATCAAGGCAACTGGTTTGATACATTCACCTCTGAAGGTAAATAATGTACTTCATTCAGTAATCTTGCTCGGATTTGTCATCCTAAGGGTCCCAGAGATAAAATGTAGCATAGTTTTGTTTGATAAAATCCATTTTTATATTCACATGTAGGAACTGGGTTCTACAGTTTGAACCCCTGCTGTCTCTGGCTCCACACCCACCCCGCCCGGCCATCTAGATGTGTGAAAGTTAGTGTATAAGCTAATGATCCATCATGTATGACATTCCTGGGAGTGTGTAAACTTACATTTTGTATTACCATATAATTTTTGTATGTTCTCTATAGTTATGTACTTGAAAATGTATCAATTGACCAATTCGGCACATTTGGGCAGACTTGATACAAAATAGTCCAGAATTGCAATGCTTCACTGGATCGATCTGAAACTTTGCACACACAGTGCTAAATTGCACCTAAACTGCAATATTATATTGTGGCCTTTCTCTTTCATTTCAAAGATGATGGAACAACAAAATAAATAGAAAACACATGTTTTTTTGTGTTATATTCTCCTACATTAATTTCACATTTCCACAAACTTCAAAGTGTTTCCTTTCAAAGGAGGGAGAGGAGTAGTGCTGGGCCTGGGGCCTGGGGTGCTGATACTGGTACTGGTTTGGAGTAATGGGGGAGTGGATGACTAGAGGAGAGGTGGAACCTTTCTGTGTGATGTCTTCATCCCTCCTCTCAGGAGCTTGTCTCTGGGTAGCTCTCTCTGGGGAGTCAGGACCTCAGCTGCTGATGTAGGCCAGCCACACACACTGAAAACACATCTCTCTCTCTCTCTCTCTCTCTCTCCTGCTCTCTGTCTCTCTCTCTCTCTCATAGGTCAGAGACGTATCAGGACCCAACCAGGAGTCGTGACGGGAGAGGAACGCCAATCAGAGGAGAGAGATGTTGGTGCAGGGCGGGCCTTGGGCCCTGTCTGTCATGTCATTGCTCCTGCTGCTGTGGCAAGAAGTGCCTGCTATCGAGGTTCCTCTTGATCGTAAGTCCATCAATCAAATCGCAAACACATGAAATCAATCAAAACATTGTTTTATTATATTGTTTATCGTAAACCAGTGGTTTTCATGCAATTTAGATACCGGTGAACCACCCAATGGTTTTGGAATTGAAGGACAGTGAACAAAAAAGAAAGAAAACAAAGTTTCATGCCACATCTCTTTCTAATCTATTGGTGTTTACTGTGACAGATGGACTTTCAGGAAAATAAGCATGCTTAAGACATGCCACAAATGCGAGATGATACATGTACGGTGTATACTCTATGTAAAACACAACAGTTATCCTGTCTTTGCATCTGCAGATCCAGCTTCATATACAGTGATATCTCTAACAATAGAGCTGAGCTCACATGCACGCACGCACGCACGCGCACACACACACACACACACACACACTTACACACACACACACTCACACACTCACACATATTGATGTGTTACCCAGTGAATCTGTTCAATCCATCCATAAGATCTAAAGATATTTCTGCATGGTTTAACTATAGTCGAGTGTATATTCTACCAACTGAATTATGAAATCAATTTAGCAGTAACCGATATTCAAATCTACAATTGAACTATAGAACTTAACATTAACATTTGATTAGCATAGAGAGTAGGTTGTTCCATAGTGCTGTGGAATCAAATGTGACAGTTTCTCACAAATGGCTGACTTCTCATAACCATTCACCTCTGATTGCCAGTCATTGATTTCAGCCAAAACATCAACACACACACACACACACACCCTGATTTTGTATGTTTGCCCACTGACAAAGAAATGATCAGTATATCATTTTAATGGTAGGTTTATTTGAACAGTGAGAGACAGAATAACAACAACAAAATCCAGAAAAACGCATGTCAAAAATGTTATAAATTGATTTGCATTTTAATGAGGGAAATAAGTATTTGACCCCCTCTCAATCAGAAAGATTTCTGGCTCCCAGGTGTCTTTTATACGGGTAACGAGCTGAGATTAGGAGCACACTCTTAAAGGGAGTGCTCCTAATCTCAGTTTGTTACCTGTATAAAAGACACCTGTCCACAGAAGCAATCAATCGATCAGATTCCAAACTCTCCACCATGGCCAAGACCAAAGAGCTCTCCAAGGATGTCAGGGCCAAGATTGTAGACCTACACAAGGATGGAATGGGCTACAAGACAATCGCCAAGCAGCTTGGTGAGAAGGTGAAAACAGTTGGTGTGATTATTTGCAAATGGAAGAAACACAAAAGAACTGTCAATCTCCCTCTGCCTGGGGCTCCATGCAAGATCTCACCTCATGGAGTTGCAATGATCATGAGAACGGTGAGGAATCAGCCCAGAACTACACGGGAGGATCTTGTCAATGATCTCAAGGCAGCTGGGACCATAGTCACCAATAAACAATTGGTAACACAATACGCCGTGAAGGACTGAAATCCTGCAGCGCCCGCAAGGTCCCCCTGCTCAAGAAAGCACATATACAGGCCCATCTGAAGTTTGCCTATGAACATCTGAATGATTCAGAGGAGAACTGGGGGAAAGTGTTGTGGTCAGATGAGACCAAAATGGAGCTCTTTGCCATCAACTCAACTCGCCGTGTTTGGAGGAGGAGGAATGCTGCCTATGACCCCAAGAACACCATCCCCAGGACAACTTCACCGCATCAAAGGGACGATGGACGGGGCCATGTACCGTCAAATCTTGGGTGAGAACCTCCTTCCCTCAGCCAGGGCATAGAAAATGGGTTGTGGATGGGTATTCCAGCATGATAATGACCCAAAACACACGGCCAAGGCAACAAAGGAGTGGCTCAAGAAGAAGCACATTAAGGTCCTGGAGTGGCCTAGCCAGTCTCCAGACCTTAATCCCATAGAAAATCTGTGGAGGGAGCTGAAGGTTTGAGTTGCCAAACGTCAGCCTCGAAACCTTAATGACTTGGAGAAGATCTGCAAAGAGGAGTGGGACAAAATCCCTCCTGAGATGTGTGCAAACCTGGTGGCCATCTACAAGAAACGTCTGACCTCTGTGATTGCCAACAAGGGTTTTGCCACCAGGTACTAAGTCATGTTTTGCAGAGGGGTCAAATACTTATTTCCCTCATTAAAATGCAAATCAATTTATAACATTTTTGACATGCGGTTTTCTGGATTATTTTGTTGTTATTCTGTCTCTCACTGTTTAAATAAACCTACCATTAAAATGATAGACTGATCATGTCTTTGTCAGTGGGCAAACGTACAAAATCAGCAGGGGATCAAATACTTTTTTTCCCTCACTGTATGAAAGCTCCTGCCTCCAATCGGACTAACTCCAGTGGGAATATGAAACTAAGAGACAAAGGAAATTACAACTAGTCTTTTCTCTCTCCTTTCACTGTCGTTTTTTTCATAAAGGAGAATAATATCTGGGAATGTCTCACAGTGGTGTTGTGAAAAAGGATTTGATAGGGATAAAGTGCCATGGACACCTGCTATGCGGCGGTCAAACACACATGCACACTACTTATTCTCAACCTCACACACACATGCGTAATGGACACACATGCACACACACACACACACGGCCATCAGCTCTCATCACCTCTGTAGTCTGCACCTCATCTACCCCCTACGGCACCCTCAATGTCTCTTGTGGTGGATATTTTAATCAATAATGAGGAGAGACAAGGTCAACCACCAATCAAGATATTAACTTTATTAAAATAACTTATCGATAAGGGAGCTGGTCACAATACCAACACCAAAGTGAATAGAGTGAGAGCCCAACGAACAGGAAATGCTGATGTCTTATATAGTGAACCTAAAAATGCTTAGTCATGGCTGGTTCCACCCCTCCCCGGCAGATCAGGAGCTACCTTGTTTTCTTCTTGTGGCTATGTGTATCGGGTCATAGCGTACAAACAAGTGATAATGTTAGTTCCGTTACTGCTCATATCTCCACACAGCTGTGCCCTTGGAAGATAGTAAAAGACAGGATGAACTGAAAAACTGTGGTCACTCTGAGGCTCTTTGTCTTATGCCGTGTGACCAGGTTACTCAGAAGCCAAGAGAAATTGAAACAATACAGGTCTATCTGTTCCTCAAGTTTATCTCTATCCCATGTCCTTGACTACACGCCCAGACCAGCTGTGGGGCGTGAACGTGGAAGAGATGAACCATCCTTTCTCAGAAGCACAGCATTGGCACTAAATATATGTCTCTACTATTGTAACGTATATTAATTGTTAACTATTAATATTAAACAAATCTGGTAAATACGTGATTTTTCTCCCACACTCTTTATACTCCACAGCCTTTCACCGCTGGCCTCAGAAAGCTCTATTGATTAGTGTCAGACCGAGGACACACACACGCACACGCACACACACACACAAACATACATATACACACATCAGGGAGAGAGAGAGAGGGGGACAGAGAAAGAGAAGCCCCCCCCACAGAGTAAAATACATAATACCCTCATAACCCTCCGACCTCTCAGAGAGAGAGAGAGAGAGAGAGAGAGAGAGAGAGAGAGAGAGAGAGAGAGAGAGAGAGAGTGAAAGAGAATCAGCCCTGTAGAGACCACAGGGAGGTTATCCCAAATCCTCTGGTGCTCCCAGTGCATTTAATGCTATACCTGAGAGGACTTAATGGTACCATGGGCTGTCTATAGGACTGAATGGTACCATGTGCAGTCTATAGAACTGAATGGTACCATGGGCTGTCTATAGGACTGAATGGTACCATGGGCTGTCTATAGGACTGAATGTATCTAATGTGAGGTGAGGAGAGATGGATTTATCTCTGTTCGCATACCTCCATCCCCCTTCCCTCCATTCCCCATCCTCCATCCCCTTCCCTCCATTCCCCATCCTCCATCCCCCTTCCCTCCATTCCCCATCCTCCATCCCCCTTCCCTCCATCCCCCATCCCTCATCCCCCTTCCCTCCATCCCCCATCCCTCCATCCCCATCCCCCATCCCCCATCCCTCCCTCACTCATCCCTCCATCCCCCCTTCCCTCCCCCATCCCCCATCCCTCCACCCTCCATCCCCCATCCCTCCATCCCCCCTTCCCTCCCTCCCCCCATCCCTCCATCCCCTATCCCTCCATCCTACATCCCCCAGCTTCCAGTGGTGACCTCTATTGATGAGGGTTGTCATGTCCTTGTTAGCCTCTTATGTTCTTTCTGTCCCCCTTCCCTTTCCCCTCCTGCATGGCCATGGCTATATGGCATAATGAATATCATTCTGAGTAAATAAAATAACTGGGGGGTTGGGTATTCCACCTGTCTATAGGCAGCTGTCCCCCTATAGCCTTGGACACGCACGCACACACACACGCGTGCACGCACATGCACACACACACTGTAGTGTACCTGGCGCCGACGAAGATGGCGGCCTCGCGACTAGCTCTTAGGAAAGTTTGCGTTGCGACCAGGAATACGACTTTCCCGAAGCAGATCCTTTGTTTGCTCTCCCCAGGGCAATTGAACTGATTCCAGCGGCTGACCCAAAACATCGCCGGCAGAGGAGAGGCACTCGGAGCGGCCTGCTGGTTCGACTTAAGAGGCCCGCACACCACCCACCGCTTCCAAGTATATTACTCGCTAATGTTCAGTCTTTGGATAACAAAGTCGACGAGCTCAGGGCAAGGATTTCTTTCCAGAGAGACATCAGGGCCTGTAACATACTTTGTTTCATGGAAACATGGCTCTCTCTGGATATTCTGTCGAAATCGGTCCAGGCAGATGGGTTCTCAGTTCATCGCGCAGACAGAAATAAATATCTCTCTGGGAAGCAGAAGGGCAGAGGTGTGTGTTTCATGATTAACGACTCATGGTGTAATTGTAGTAACATACAGGAACTCAAGTCCTTTTGTTCACCCGACCTAGAATACCTAACAATCAAATGCAGACCGTATTATCTCCCAAGATAATTTTATTCGGTTATAGTCACGGCCGTGTATATCCCCCCTCAAGCTGATACCACGACGGCCCTCAAAGAACTTCACTGGACTTTATGCAAACTGGAAACCACATATCCTGAGGCTGCATTTATTGGTCCTCTGTATCTCAATTGGTAGAACATGGCGCTTGTAACGCCAGGGTAGTGGGTTCGATCCCCGGACCACCCATACGTAAAAATTTATGCACGCATGACTGTAAGTCACTTTGGATAAAAGCGTCTGCTAAATGGCATATTATTTATTATTATTATTGTAGCCGGGGATTTTATCTAAGCAAATTTGGGGACTAGGCTGCCCAAGTTCAATCAACATATCGACTGTTGTACTCGGGCTGCTAAAATAATCGACCATTGCTATTCGAACTTCCGGGATGGTTATAAGGCCCTCCCCCGCCCTCCTTTCGTCAAATTTGACCACGACTCCATTTTGCTCCTCCCTTCCTATAGGCAGAAACTCAAACAGGAAGTACCTGTGCTAAGGACTATTCAACGCTGGTCTGACCAATCAGAATCCACGCTTCAATATTGTTTTGATCACTCGGAATGGGATATGTTCCAGGTAGCTTGCAAAAATAATTTATACTAATACACTGAAACGGTGACTGAGTTTATAAGGATGTGTATAGGAGATGTTGTGCCCACTGTGACTATTAAAACCTACCCTAACCAGAAACCGTGGATAGATGGCAGTATTCGCGCAAAACTGAAAGCGCGAACCACTGCATTTAACCATGGCAAGGTGACTGTGAATATGGCAGAATACAAACAGTGTAGCTACTCACTCCGCAAGGCAATTAAACAGGCAAAACATCAGTATAAAGACAAAGTGGAGTCGCAATTCAACGGCTCAGACACGAGACGTATGTGGCAGAGTCTACAGACAATCACGGACTACAAAAGGAAAACCAGCCACGTCGCCGACACCAACGTCTTGCTTCCGGACAAGATAAACACCTTCATCGCCCGCTTTGAGGATAGCACAGTGCCACCGACGCGGCCCACTACCAAGGAGTGTGGGCTCTCCTTCTTCGTGGCCGACGTGAGTAAGACGTTTAAGCATGTTAACCCCCGCAAGGCTGCCGGCCCAGACGGCATCCCCAGCCGCGTCCTTAGAGCATGCGCAGACCAGCTAGCTGGTGTGTTTACGGACATATTCAATCTCTCCCTATCCCAGTCTGCTGTCCCCACATGATTAAAGATGGCCACCATTGTTCCTGTACCCAAGAAAGCAAAGGTAACTGAACTAAATGACTATCGCCCCGTAGCACTCACCTCTGTCATCATGAAGTGCTTTGAGAGACTAGTCAAGGATCATATCACCTCTACCTTACCTGTCACCCTAGACCCACTTCAATTTGCTTACCGCCCCAATAGATCCACAGTCGATGCAATCGCCATCACACTGCACACTGCCCTATCCCATCTGGACAAGAGGAATACCTATGTAAGAATGCTGTTCATTGACTATAGCTCAGCATTCAACACCATAGTACCCTCCAATTTCATCATTAAGCTTGAGGCCCTGGGTCTGAACCCCGTCCTGTGCAACTGGGTCCTGGACTTCCTCACCCTCACAAACTTTTATAAATGCACAATTGAGAGCATCCTGTCAGGCTGTATTACCACCTGGTACGGCAACTGCACACCCGCAACCACAGGGCTCTCCAGAGGGTGGTGCGGTCTGCCGAACGCATTACCGGGGGCAAACTACCTGCCCTCCAGGACACCTACAGCACCCGATGTCACAGGAAGATCAGAAAGATCATCAAGGACATCAACCACCTGAGCCACTGCCTGTTCACCCCGCTATCATCCAGAAGGCGAGGTCAGTTCAGGTGCATCAAAGCTGGTACTGAGAGACTGAAAAACAGCTTCTATCTCAAGGCCATCAGACTGTTAAATAGCCATCACTAGCACATTAGAGGCTGCTGCTGCCTATTGAAATCACTGGCCACTTTAAGAAATTGAACACTAGTCACTTTAATAATGTTTACATATCTTGCATTACTCATCTCATATGTATATACTATATTCTATAATATTCTACTGTATCTTAGTCCATGCCGCTCTGTCATTGCTCGTCCATATATGTATATATTCTTAATTCCATTCCTTACTTAGATTTGTGTGTATTCGGTATATGTTGTGAAATTGTTAGATATTACTTGTTAGATATTACTGCACTGTCGGAGCTAGAAGCACAAGCATTTTGCTGCACCCGCAATAACATCTGCTAAACATGTGTATGTGACAAATAAAATGTGATTTGATTTGATATAAAGACAGAAAGTCATGAGAGGAATGACTCCTGTCAATCAGACACACAGCAATGGACCACTATGTCAACTACAGTATGTCAGTCATGGCCATTTACAGGGTAGTTAAAGAGTGCCATGAAGACAATATGGAAATATATTAGAAATGTAAATGTACTGTTTTGTGATAGATTGTTCATGCAGTGGAATATAAATATATGTGTATTTTATGTTCATCTGTACTATTCTCTCCTAAACAAATGCTTTCACAGATTGTCCCAATTGCCTGGAGCCTCATGAGCTTGTTGATGTTACTCAACTTACCATGCTGATTCTAGCAGACTTTGAAAATCATATCATCTCTCTTTCCCTCTCTCCGCTGCTCCCTCCTTTAAAATCAACCTTTACCCGATGTGGAATCATCAACAGGTAAGTTTACATCTCATTGTTTCAGCTTATTTCAGGATATATTCACTGTCATTGTACTTAATAAACGTATTATGCTACTCTAAAATAAATGTACTCTAGATACAAAACATGGATAAAACAGTAGAAGAACTTTGTTTTGTAGAATAACATTGTTACTACATAAATGTATTGACTTCTATGACATGCCTGCTCCATAACAATAGAACTGTAACTACAGTATGTGACTTTAACATTGTTTAATGCTGTAGACAATGCTCTAGCTATAGGCCTGTGTTGCAATGGACACCCTAATATCACTAACAACACCTGCAACATCTCTCTCTCTCTCTGTCTCTGCCCTTCTCTCTCACTCACTCTCTTTGGGACAAACAGCAAAGATCCAGCAGGACTGTAAGTATTCTTTATTAACACAGTAATATTTTGTACTGTGTCTACTGTGTCTGTTTTCTGTTGTGTCTATTGTCTTCACTCTTAAAAAAAGGGTTATTCAAAGGGTTCTCCTATGGGGACAGCCGAAGAACCCTTTTAGGTTCTAGATAACACCTTTTTTTTCTAAGAGTGTATTGTGTCTGCTGTAATACTCAATAATGCTTCTACGTTGTCTATATGGGTGATGAAAATACAAAATATGAACCCACATTTACAGCAGTAAATGATGTAATGGTCTACTTGCAGTAGTACTAGGAGCTAGGGCTGTTACGGTGACCGTATTACCACCACATCGGCGGTCACGAGTCATGATGTCAGTCACATTCCACGTAACCGTTTAGTCACGGTAATTAGGCTTCTCCAAGTTCTGATGCTGCTGATGGTCATGAGTAGCCTACCAAACGTGCTAACTGCCTGGTACCCTGCACTCTATTGTCCCTCTAATCACTCTGACATCAATGCAAATGTTATTGAAAATCTAATTAAGCACTTAATGAGAGCCCATGAGCTGATGTTGCGCAACATTTCTATAGGCTATGCAATTGCATGAGAAAACAGAGTGATGGCCTCTATCAAAAAGAGGAGGATCCCATCAGCTTTTTATAGGCTAGGCCTACTATATTTATTTCTCAACTTTCCTAAAATTAAGCACATTGATTCTCTTTAAAACAGGAGTATAGCTTACCTGGCTGGCATGAAAATGAACCACGGAAAAGCGTCCTCCATTCGCTATTTAAGTGCATAGATTACATGTATTTTTATCAGCTGCCCCTGTTTCGAGACAGGTGCATGATAATGGTCAATTCTAAATCAAAACAAATTTCACACATATATTATTTAGCATATGTAAAGACAAGATTAAATCAAGAATATTGTGATGGGTGACAATATTAGCCTATCACTTGTGAATTATATATTATCACTTGTGAATGATGCCCAGCTTAAGGCAAACAGCGCATGCTTTTTTGTGTGCTAATTTTTCAAATCATAGTCGCACACCCAATGTAGCCTAGCCCATAGGCCTATATGTTTTGATCACAACTAAAGTGGCCAAATAAAATTAAGCACATTAATCCGCTTTACAACGGGTGTAGAGCCTAACTGGCATACATACGCAGCGAGTGAGTTTCAAGTTTGGGGAAGATAATTTTCACCATTAAAATGCACCTTTATAATAAAAGCATTAAATGCATAATCACATTTGTGGTCACTTTTGAGAATGGGGTTATCCTGCAGTGGAACGTACACGCTTATGGCCTAATGCCGTGTGCACATTGCTGCGCTTATAATGGGAAGAAATTGCCTTATAGTTTATCAACATTTTAAGCTAAACGTTCTCATCTGTTGCGTCAGCCTCATTTCTTAAAACAGGTTTTTTGATGCTAGTGGTTGTATTAATTTGGGATCTATCGCATCCCACAACTGTCCCAGACTATGTTTGGAATATTTATTTCTCGCACAGAATAGGTCAACTTTTGTACTATGGGGGATAGTAGATTAACATAGGCTATTGCTTTTGCTGTTCATTAGGCTTGCTCATCTTGATGGCTGACGAAAAGTAAATGTGGATAGTTCTTCCAACATGCTCCTCGGAATTGGATAAGGACACGTACAGTTGCGTCCCAGATGTGTCGGTCTTCACTTGTAGCCTGTGAGAAAGACCCGATCATGTGACTGAGAGTCATGTGAGTGAGAGGTGCTCCGGCGCACAGCTAAGAAGGGAATTCTAATGATTATATTCAGCCCAAGGGCACAACGGCCACTGGCCGCAAAAGGCATGGATTTTTTTAGGGGGCATTACGGCCACACAAAGGGGATGCAGCCAGGAAATTCGAGAATGAGAGACTGATGAAGTGTGTACAGCCTGCGCAAAAAACAAAGCAGAGCTCATGTCTTTCATGCAACTTTTTTCAAATCATCATTAGTCGCATCATGAAGCCTTATAATGTATTAAAAATCAAAACATATAGCCCAACATTTGTATCACAACTAAAGTTACGTAAATAACTCTAAATTAAGCATATAGGAGTACCTGTTTATTTGTTAACTGCTCAACACAGAATAGCCGCATGTGCGCACTCCCTCAATTCGTTTGGAGAAAATATCCTTTCTAGTTTATTCAGCTATGTTCAATTGTATTCTTCATACTATAAAATAATATAAACTAATGCCATGGAATTCTAAGCAAATCTTGTCTGCTAAATGAACTAGTGTAGCCCACAGCCATATGGAATAGCCAGATCAGGACCTAATATGAGGACAACTCAGAGTATGCTATTCTGTTCTTCCAAAATAGACTACATTTTCTTCATATCATGTACCTTTAGACCTGTCTAAAATAAATAATGGATTTATTGTGATGGTGTAGGCTATATTACTTGGATTTATTCGACTTTTTAAAATGGACATGTTCCAAAGGTCAGCATCAGTGACTTGTAGGCTATGCATGGAAGCCAGGAGATGCTAAATGTGTTTATGTTAAGTAACGGTTGAAAAAGAAAAGGAGAGCCGCACACTCTAGGAGCTCAGATGCAATAATTTAATAACCTAATAACCAACGTTTCGACAGACAAGCTGTCTTCATCAGGGTATAATGACAAACTCTGCGGGTCACTAGTTTATATAGTGTCAAAGGACACACACAGGTGTCTGTAATCATGGCCAGGTGTGGCCTGATATCATTAGTTAATTCACAGATACACAGAACATACAAAAAACATGAATAGATAGCATACGATCATAGATACAACATGGCTACATCGGCCCACAAACATTTACAATGAATAGCAAAATCACAATAATCACAAGAATGGCTTCAAATCAAAGTCTACGTTGAGACCGAAGGGCGCAAGGGTCTTTAAATTAAAGATCCAGGCAGCCTCTCATTTTAACAATAAGTTGTCGAGGTCACCCCCTCTCCTAGGGAGTGTGACATGTTAAGTAACAGTCAATTACGGTGAGATCGGCAGTTATTTGCTTGGCAATCACCGGCTGACAAAATGTAATTACCGCCACAGCCCTACTAGGAGCAGGTTTTATTTTCCATTCCGAAGCAACATGTTAACTAGCTCTGTGTTTGTATGGTTGCCATAGAAACACAAACGGATGGATGACTCTGGTTGTTACCTATTGTTTACAGTAGTGCATAAGAACAGTTGGGTAACCGGCGGCAACCCCAAACGGAGGACTAACAGAGAATAGTAATGGGTGATGGAATTCCCTCTTTCTCTCTAACGGAAAGCTCTCTATCTTGGCAAGGGGACTTCCATCAGACTTGGGCTATTCCCTTTAAAATGTAGTTACTCTGGAGAAGATTTATGGGACACACACATACACACACACACACACACCGGTTGTTCCTCTCTCCCATGTTGGCACATCATGGCAAGGAAGTATCCCTTTCAAATGGGGCTATTTTGTACTGTGGTAGGGGAGGCAAGCAATTTTATTTGAGGTTGGGCTTGATAGTGTACAGATGTAGAATCTTAATTTGAGCCAGTTTGCTACAGCAGGAAAATAATCCTGCAGCAAAGGAAATGTGAATTATTATGTGGATAAAAATTTATGGAAATTTTTTGTAGGGGTTGATGCATTTTTCATAAGGGAAAATCAAGTGTTAAAATGTCCTGCATTTCAGGAAAATTAAGATATTACACCTTTACATTTACATTTACATCATTTAGCAGACGCTCTTATCCAGAGCCACTTACAAATTGGTGCATTCAACATATGATAGCAAGTGGGACAACCACTTTTTTTTTTTTTTTTTTATGGGGGGTTGGGGGAGGGGGTGGGTAGAAGGATTACTTTTATACTATTCCAGGTATTCCTGAAAGAGGTAGGGATTCAAGTATCTCCGGAAGGTGGTGAGTGACTCCGCTGTCCTGGCGTCGTGGGGGAGCTTGTTCCACCATTGGGGTGCCAGAGCAGCGAATAGCTTTGACTGGGCTGAGCGGGAACTGTGCTTCCGTAGAGGTAGGGGGTCTAGCAGGCCAGAGGTGGATGAACGTAGTGCCCTCGTTTGGGTGTAGGGTCTGATCAGAGCCTGAAGGTAAGGAGGTGCCGTTCCCTTCACAGCTCCATAGGCAAGCACCATGGTCTTGTAGTAGATGTGAGCCTCAACTGGAAGCCATTGGAGTGTGTGGAGGAGCGGGGTGACATGAGAGAACTTGGGAAGGTTGAACACCAGACGGGCTGCAGCGTTCTGGATAAGTTGTAGGGGTTTAATGGAACAGGCAGGGAGCCCAGCCAACAGTGAGTTACAGTAACCCAGACGGGAGATGACAAGTGCCTGGATTAGGACCCGTGCTGCTTTCTGTGTAAGGTAGGGTCGTATGTTGTAGAACATGAACCTGCAGGATCGGGTCACCGCTTTGCTGTTAGCGGAGAACGACAGGGTGTTGTCCAGCGTCACGCCAAGGTTATTTGCACTCTGGGAGGAGGACACAATGGAGTTGTCAACTGTGATGGCGAGATCATGGAGTGGGCAGTCCTTCCCCGGGAGGAAGAGCAGCTCCGTCTTGCCGAGGTTCAGCTTGAGGTGGTGATCCGACATCCACACTGATATGTCTGCCAGACATGCAGAGATGCGATTCGCCACCTGGTTATCAGAAGGGGGAAAGGAGAAAATTAATTGTGTGTCGTCTGCGTAGCAATGATAGGAGAGACCATGTGAGCATATGACAGAGCCAAGTGACTTGGTGTATAGAGAGAATAGGAGAGGGCCTAGAACTGAGACCTGGGGGACACCAGTGGTGAGAGCACGTGGTGCGGAGACAGATTCTCGCCACGCCACCTGGTAGGAGCGACCTATCAGGTAGGACGCAATCCAAGAGTGAGCAGCGCCGGAGATGCCCAACTCGGAGAGGGTGGAGAGGAGGATCTGATGGTTCACAGTATCAAAGGCAGCGGATAGGTCTAGAAGGACAAGAGCAGAGGAGAGAGAGTTAGCTTTAGCAGTGCGGAGAGCCTCTGTGACGCAGAGAAGAGCAGTCTCAGTTGAATGACCAGTCTTGAAACCTGACTGGTTTGGATCAAGAAGGTAATTCTGAGAGAGATATCAGGAGAGTAGGCTAGAGACGGCACGCTCAAGAGTTTTGGAGAGAAAAGAAAGAAGGGATACTGGTCTGTAGTTGTTGACATCGGAGGGATCGAGTGTAGGTTTTTTGAGGAGGGGTGCAACTCTCGCTCTCTTGAAGACGGAAGGGACATGGCCAGCGGTCAAGGATGAGTTGATGAGCGATGTGAGGTAAGGGAGAAGGTCTCCGGAAATGGTCTGGAGAAGAGAGGAGGGGATAGGGTCAAGTGGGCAGGTTGTTGGGCGGCCGGCCGTCACAAGTCGCAAGATTTCATCTGGAGAGAGAGGGGAGAAAGATGTCAAAGCATAGGGTAGGGCAGTGTGAGCAGGACCAGTGGTGTCATTTGACTTAATAAATGAGGATCGGATGTCGTCAACCTTCTTTTCAAAATGGTTGACGAAGTCTTCCACAGAGAGGGAGGAGAGAGGGGGAGGAGGAAGAGGATTCAGCAGGGAGGAGAAGGTGGCAAAGAGCTTCCTAGGGTTAGAGGCAGAGGCTTGAAATGTAGAGTGGTAGAAAGTGGCTGTAGCAGCGGAAACAGAGGAAGAGAATGTAGAGAGGAGGGAGTGAAAAGATGACAGGTCCGCAGGGAGTCTAGTTTTCCTCCTTTTCCGCTCGGCTTTCCGGTGCCCTCTTCTGTGAGCTCGCAATGAGTCGTTAAGCCACGGAGCAGGAGGGGAGGACCGAGCCGGCCGGGAGGATAGGGGACATAGAGAGTCAAAAGATGCAGAAAGGGAGGAGAGGAGGGTTGAGGAAGCAGAATCAGGAGATCGGAGGGAGAAGGATTTAGCAGAGGGAAGAGATGATAGGATGGAAGAGGAGAGAGTAGCGGGAGAGAGAGAGCGACGGTTGCGACGGCGCATTACCATCTGAGTAGGGGCAGAGTGGGTAGTGTTGGAGGAGAGCGAGAGAGAAAAGGATACAAAGTAGTGGTCGGAAACTTGGAGGGGAGTTGCAGTGAGATTAGTAGAAGAACAGCATCTAGTAAAGATGAGGTCAAGCGTATTGCCTGCCTTGTGAGTAGGGGGGGACGGTGAGAGGGTGAGGTCAAAAGAGGAAAGGAGTGGAAAGAAGGAGGCAGAGAGAAATGAGTCAAAGGCAGACGTAGGGAGGTTAAAGTCACCCAGAACTGTGAGGGGTGAGCCATCCTCAGGAAAGGAACTTATCAAGGCTTCAAGCTCATTGATGAACTCTCCAAGGAAACCTGGAGGGCGATAAATGACAAGGATGTTAAGCTTGAATGGGCTAGTGACTGTGACAGCATGGAATTCAAATGAGGAGAGAGACAGATGGGTCAGGGGAAAAAGAGAGAATGTCCACGTGGGAGAGATGAGGATTCCTGTGCCACCACCGCACTGACCAGATGCTTTCGGGGTATGCGAGAACACATGATCAGACGAGGAAAGAGCAGTAGGAGTAGCAGTGTTTTCTGTGGTAATCCATGTTTCCGTCAGCGCCAAGAAGTCGAGGTACTGGAGGGTAGCATAGGCTGAGATGAACTCTGCCTTGTTGGCCGCAGAACGGCAGTTCCAGAGACTGCCGGAGACCTGGAACTCCACGTGGGTTGTGCGCGCAGGGACCACCAGATTAGAGTAGCAGCAGCCAAGCGGTGTGAAGCGTTTGTATGGCCTGTGCAGAGAGGAGAGAACAGGGATAGACAGACACATAGTTGACAGGCTACAGAAAAGGCTACAATAATGCAAAGGAGATCGGAATGAAATTAACTAAACATCTGGGAAAGCGAGAGAGCGGGGCCTCTCCCAACTTCCACATAAGAAATTATAATTGTTGTAAACTACAGCGGTTCAATGTTTTCTAGGAACAGACTCCAACTTAGTTTATTCAGCTAGCTAACTTGGTACAGTATTCTTCTGTGAAAACCACACAGGGCACCGAATCCTATGACGTCATAGCCAACTAGCATGCCAGCCTCCAATAACACGGTTTAGCACCAATACTCGGTTACAACAAACCACTAACAGTGTGTTAACACGCCAAACAGATCATTCATGTCCGTGTCTAACGTTGTGTAAAGTTTTGGGTTAGTTTTGACAGTTTGAGTGAGTACGTTGTCAACTTATTCAGCCAGTTAGTTAGCTAGCTAGAATAGTTAACATACTAGCTAGCCATTGCTCTCAGCCAACAAACCAACCCCTCCTACCACGGCACGAAACACACAGAGAGAGCCAAGCTAACGTTAACAAGTCACCCATGTCCCGAATTCCCTTGAACGACTCTGGTTACCAGTATGTAAAAACAAAACAAAAATAAATGTAGGTTATAACTTACCCTTAGTAGCTACTGTTAGCCAGTTAAGTGCAAAGCTAGCCACTGAATCGATTCAGCCAGTTCGCGTATGTCCCAACGGAGAGAAAGCGTCTCCAAACATTATAGCTAGGTCGTTCCAGCTATTGTTTAGTTAGCTATCCAGGTAGCAACATGCTAGCTACATTTCGAGTACAGTAGCTACTAACTACCTAACGTTAACGCTTCAGATAATGAGGTTAGAAAAACAGCTGAATGGTAGGTAGCTAGCTGGCATAATTGCAGGTACTCTTACGCGTGAAATAACATTGGAAACAACTATCCACAGTTGCTAATAATTACCAGTAGCTACCCGCTAGCTAGCTAGCTTTATTTGTCCAGGTAGTGGGTTAGCTAGCCTCGTGCTTCACCGGGCTCAGCCGAATACAATACTTACCTACAATAACCTACAATAACTACCTAGATAAACAACTTTCAATACCTAACTACAATACCTACCTACAATCTAAATATATGGTTTAAGCTTTACTCGACACCATATAAGTAGCCAAGCTTACCTCCCGCTTAGAGAAACACAACCTCACCCCATCACGTCCTCTTTTGCGATAGTGTATTAGTGTATTATTCTATAGGCAGGGTAGGAAGTAGAAAGACACGGTTATAATAACAACAGGAAGAAAGAAACAGACTGCTTGTCATCAGGAAAGTTCTCCTGCAACAGGGTGATCAAATTAAGATCTGTAGAGGCAGAATAATATGTTTTCTTTAAGGCTGGGCCTTACAGTTGAGCCTGGGTCTGATAGATGAGCCTGGGTCTGATAGATGAGGCTGGGTCTGATAGATGAGCCTGGGTCTGATAGATGAGGCTGGGTCTGATAGATGAGGCTGGGTCTGATAGATGAGCCTGGGTCTGATAGATGAGGCTGGGTCTGATAGATGAGGCTGGGTCTGATAGATGAGGCTGGGTCTGATAGATGTGTAGTGACAGTACAGAGCAGAGCAGAATGACCCCCAGTGCTCAGTGATCTAGAAGTGGACAAGGGCAGAGAAACAGTGGGGAATCATCTGGCTTAAGTGAGCAATTAAATATGTATACAAGAGTGAGCACAGCTGTGTTAAGGCCAGAGGGAGGGGAGAATACACAGAGTCAATGGAACCCAATCATCTACACCATAGCCCAATGCTCTCCTCTCCTCCTCACTTCACTTCTCCTGGATATGGCTGATGTCTGTGTGTGTGAGTGTGTTTGTGTGTTTGTGTGTGTGTGTGCTTGGGGGTTGTGTGATGTCTGGTGATGTGTCCTGTCTGTTGCGATGTCTTAATCTTTTTAGATGTACAGTACATGCCTACCAGGGCTAGTGCCTAGAGGTTGCTTTGGAAAATCCAGTACTGAACACAATATAGAATATATCATAAACTGGCTGGTTTGAGCCCTGAATGCTGATTGGCTGAAAGCCGTGGTATATCAGACGTATACATGTACCACGGGTATGACAAAAAAGTTACGTTGGTTAATAGCAATAACCCATCTCGGGGGTTTGCGGTGTATATGGCCAATATACCATAGCTAATGGCTGTATCCAGGCACTCCCCATTGCATTGTGCATAAGAACAGTCCTTAGCCGTGGTATATTGGCCGTATACCACACCTCCTCTGGCCTTATTGCTTAATTAGAATATGGGCTGAATCTTGCTCTCTCTAACTCCTTTTCTCTCTCTCTCTCTGTTTGCATTCTCTCTCTCTCTCTCTCTCTCTCTCTCTCTCTCTCTCTCTCTCTCTCTCTCTCTCTCTCTCTCTCTCTCTCTCTCTCTCTCTCTCTCTCTCTCTCTCTCTCTCTCTCTCTCCAGTGAAGCAGCCTCCCACCATAGGGAAACAGTCGTTGAAGGACTACATTGTTGATCCCAGAGATAACATCATCATTGAATGTGAGGCCAAGGGGAACCCCGTGCCAACGTGAGTTACACACAAATACCTCCTCTCATCGCTCCATCCCTCTCTCTGTCCTTCCCTCATCCATCGCCTCCCTCCTCCACTCAGCTTGTCGTCTCTCATTTCTCACACCCTCTCGCCCGCTTTTTCTCTCTCTCTCTGATTATTTATATTGTCTTTTTGTTAGTGATTGTTTCGTTCTCTCTTCATCCTGCATACTTTCCTACGCCGTCGTTCTCTCACTCTATCCCTCCCTTTCTCCCTACTGAAGCTGTCTCCACTTGTTCTCCCTCTCTCATATTTACTCTCCAGCTCCTTATTTTATTCTTGTTTCTCTTGAGTCCTCTCTCCCCGTTGTCTCCCTCTTTAACTCCCCCTGCCCTACTGTCAACCTACCATGTCACTCTGCTCTCTCTGTCTTCCTCTGACTGACTGACTGTGACAGTTATACTGGGTGACAGTCATGGTTGTGAGCATGAATAGGCCAGCTCAGCACTGCTCTGCCATCCTTCACCACATTTCACCCCCCCTACCCCCCTACCCTCCACCTGAACCCCATTCCAACCCCTACCTGAACCCCACCAAACCGCCACCCCATACTCATTGGCACACTTTGCCCCAACCCCCTGTCGTGACGTGACTTACATTAATGTGATGACTGTTATTTATCGAATCAACTAACTATGTTTAATTGTCACTCGATTAAATTAATCATGTAACAATTAATTCATTAGGAATTTGGGGCACCACGGAATGTGTTATCATCTCCCGAATTAAACTCTTAGAAGATATGTATGTTATATATCGATAACAGTCACTTATTAAATCATTACCTCAGTCTCATTCTGAATGTCGCATAATCCTTGAACCTGCAAGAACCCTAACCTTATTGATGAATCAGCAATACACAAATTGGCTTAATTATTTATTTACTAACTAACTAAATAATAACACAGAATAAAAACACACACACACGGTATAGGTTACTGATTGCTAACGTAATACAATGAAAACAGGTCCCTAGTGGACTGGACTAACAATAGCATGACTTATTGGTTAGAGGAAGGAGGGGTCAGTAGAAAGAGAGTGAAAGGGAGAGACAGAGATTCAAACTATCTTTGTTACATTTGGAAACTATGCTCACAGTAATCATAATACTTAGCACCCTAACCAACGCTCATTCGGATATGAAATGCAATGTCTCCTAGAGATGAACGTACTTTGGTGCGAAAAGTGCAAATCAATCCCAGAACAACAGCAAAGGACCTTGTGAAGATGCTGGATGAAACAGGTACAAAAGTATCTATATCCACAGTAAAACGAGTCCTATATCAACATAACCTGAAAGGCCACTCAGCAAGGAAGAAGCCACTGCTCCAAAACCGGCATAAAAAAAGCCAGACTACGGTTTGCAACTGCACATGGGGACAAAGATTGTACTTTTTGGAGAAATGTCCTCTGGTCTGATGAAACAAAAATAGAACTGTTTGGCCATAATGACCATCGTTATGTTTGGAGGAAAAAGGGGGTCGCTTGCAAGCCGAAGAACACCATCCCAACCGTGAAGCACGGGGGTGGCAGCATCATGCTGTGGGGGTGCTTTGCTGCAGGAAGGACTGGTGCACTTCACAAAATAGATGGCATCATGAGGAAGGAAAATTATGTGGATATATTGAAGTAACATCTCAAGACATCAGTCAGGAAGTTAAAGCTTGGTCGCAAATGGGTCTTCCAAATGGACAATGACCCCATGCATACTTCCAAAGTTGTGGCAAAATGGCTTAAGGACAACAAAGTCAAGGTATTGGAGTGGCCATCACAAAACCCTGACCTCAATCCTATAGAAAATATGTGGGCAGAATTGAAATCACGTGTGCGAGCAAGGAGGCCTACAAACCAGACTCAGTTACACCAGCTCTGTCAGGAGGAATTGGCCAGAATTCACCCAACTTATTGTGGGAAGCTTGTGGAAGGCTACCCGAAACGTTTGACCCAAGTTAAACAATTGAAAGGCAATGCTACCAAATACTAATTGAGTGTATGTACATTTTTACTAGGATTAAATGTCAGGAATTGTGAAAAACTGAGTTTAAATGTATTTGGCTAAGGTGTATGTAAACTTCCGACTTCAACTGTATATATTTACGCGTATCTTTCCTTGATTGTCGTCTCTGTTGAACCGCTTTCTCAAAAAGGGTTTGAGTGTCACTTCGGTGAGACTCTGCTTTTCTTCGAATCGAGTGTTCGTTAGAATAGATACTTCAGATGTACCAACGGTTGTCTGAGAGGGTTGTCCTTCCCAACTCGTGTCTTTAGTGAAAGTTCTCTAGACGACTATACATGCCAGCTGATATGATAAGGTCTAGTGCGTTTATCTGCTTCTTCACCTCGTGGAGAGGTTGAGAGTATCACCATTTCAAACGTATGGACTACCGTCTCATGTTTTCTGGTCTGTAAAGTGTCAACCATTTTAAGCCGTGGGGCTTCCTGGTCTAAAGGTTGATTTGTCTTTCAAGCCTTTATGCTCTGGTAAAAAGGGGCATTCCATCACGCCAACACGATCTCTAATGTCACTTGGGGTGTGGCTACTGACTGGCAAAAGTTTCTATGAAAAACATTTATCTCATTTAAAAGGCTAATATCACATTGCTATCTTCACAAACGTATTTTCATACTTAATCATATATTTTATACAACTTTTAGATGCAAACCTGATAACTGAAATGTGTACACTTTCAGCGATACAGTTATTTAGTAATATCATCCTTAATGACATCACAAAACAACAATAAACAATATGACATGATTATTAGATCCCCACCGACCATTCCAAACAGATTGGATCTTAACAACAATGTTCCAATGTCCAATCTTTTGATGTTAGAGTTTTTAGGCGGCAATCTATCCCTGTAACACAGAGACATTCTGATCACCAATATTTAGGATTGGCGCGAGGGGTCATAAAACCCCCACATCAATCCTTACTTTGCTCATTGTGGTCCTCTGTAGCTCAGCTGGTAGAGCACGGCGCTTGTAACGCCAAGGTAGTGGGTTCGATCCCCGGGACCACCCATACACAAAAATGTATGCACGCATGACTGTAAGTCGCTTTGGATAAAAGCGTCTGCTAAATGGCATATTAATAAGAATGACCACGGGAGAGAGAGAGTGAGATCTGTAGATTGTTGCTTCTCTGTATTCTGATCTTGGGCTTCTCACGTGGGACCATCACATGAGAGTCATGACACCCCTAACCCCGTAAACCCACCTCCACTTCTATTCCTCGATTCCAAACCACCAAGCCACCACATGACAGCCACCCCATGACAGCCAACCAGCCACCCCATGACAGCCATCCAGCCACCCCATGACAGCCACCCAGCCACCCCATGACAGCCATCCAGCCACCCCATGACAGCTATCCAGCCTCCACATGACAGCCATCCAGCAACCACATGACAGCGCCATCCAGCTCTCCTGACATTACAATATGATCCTCCTCCTTCTCCTTTTTCTTCCACCTAGGGAAAGGGGATACCTATCCAGTTGCACAACTGAATGCTTTCAACTGAAATGTGTCTTCTGCATTTAACACAACCCCTCTGAATCAGAGAGGTGCAGGGGGCTGCCTTAATCGATGTCCACATCATCGGCACCCGGGGAGTAGTTTTTGTTTGGGTTAACCACCTTGCCTGCTCGGGGATTCGAACTAGCTTTCGGTTACTGGCCCAACACTCTTAACCACTAGGCTACCTGCCGCCCCTAAAAACCTGAACCTCTCCCCTCACTCCCCCTCCACTCCCCTCCTCTCCCCTCACTCCCCTCCTCTCCCCTCACTCCCCCTCCTCTCCCCTCACACCCCCTCCTCTCCCCTCACTCCCCCTCCTCTCCCATCCACCCCCCTCCTCTCCCCTCACTCCCCCTCCTCTCCCATCCACCCCCTCCTCTCCCTCACTCCCCCTCCTCTCCCTCAACCCCTCCTCTCCCCTCACTCCCTCCTCTCCCCTCACTCCTCCTCTCCCCTCACTCCCCCCTCCTCTCCCCTCACTCCCTCTCCTCTCCCCTCACTCCCTCTCCTCTCCCCTCACTCCCCCTCCTCTCCCCTCACTCCCCCTCCTCTCCCCTCACTCCCTCCTCTCCCCTCCTCTACCCTACCTCTCCCCTCACTCCCCCTCCTCTCCCATCCACCCCCTCCTCTCCCCTCACTCCCCCTCCTCTCCCATCCACCCCTCCTCTCCCCTCACTCTCCCTCCTCTCCCCTCACTCCCCCTCCTCTCCCCTCACTCTCCCTCCTCTGCCTTCACTCCCCCTCCTCTCCCCCTCACTCCCCCTCCTCTCCCATCCACCCCCTCCGCTCCCCTCACTCTCCCTCCTCTCCCCTCACTCCCCCTCCTCTCCCCTCACTCCGCCTCCTCTCCCATCCACCCCCTCCTCTCCCCTCACTCTCCCTCCTCTCCCGCACTCTCCCTCCTCTCCCCTCACTCCCCCTCCTCTCCCCTCACTCTCCCTCCTCTCCCCTCACTCCCCCCTCCTCTCCCCTCACTCCTCCTCTCCCATCCACCCCTCATCTCCCCTCACTCCCCCCCTCACTCCCCCCCTCCTCTCCCATCCACCCCCTCCTCTCCCCTCACTCTCCCTCCTCTCCCTCACTCTCCCTCCTCTCCCTCACTCTCCCTCCTCTCCCCTCACTCCCCCTCCTCTCCCCTCACTCCCCCTCCTCTCCCCTCACTCTCCCTCCTCTCCCCTCACTCCCCCTCCTCTCCCCTCACTCCCCCTCCTCTACCCCTCACTCCCCCTCCTCTCCCCTCACTCCCCCCTCCTCTCCCATCCACCCCCCTCCTCTCCCCTCACTCCCCCTCCTCTCCCATCCACCCCTCCTCTCCCCTCACTCTCCCTCCTCTCCCCTCACTCCCCCTCCTCTCCCCTCACTCTCCCTCCTCTGCCTTCACTCCCCCTCCTCTCCCCTCACTCCCCCTCCTCTCCCATCCACCCCCTCCGCTCCCCTCACTCTCCTCCTCTCCCCCTCACTCCCCCTCCTCTCCCCCTCACTCTGCCTCCTCTCCCATCCACCCCTTCCTCTCCCCTCACTCTCCTCCTCTCCCTCACTCTCCCTCCTCTCCCCTCACTCCCCTCCTCTCCCTCACTCTCCCTCCTCTCCCCTCACTCCCTCCTCTCCCCTCACTCCCCTCCTCTCCCATCCACCCCCTCATCTCCCCTCACTCCCCCCTCACTCCCCCCTCCTCTCCCATCCACCCCCCTCCTCTCCCCTCACTCTCCCTCCTCTCCCTCACTCTCCCTCCTCTCCCTCACTCTCCCTCCTCTCCCCTCACTCCCCCTCCTCTCCCCTCACTCCCCCTCCTCTCCCCTCACTTTCCTTCCTCTCCCCCTCACTCCCCCTCCTCTCCCCTCACTCTCCCTCCTCTGCCTTCACTCCCCCTCCTCTCCCCTCACTCCCCCTCCTCTCCCATCCACCCCCTCCTCTCCCTCACTCTCCCTCCTCTCCCTCACTCTCCCTCCTCTCCCCTCACTCCCCCTCCTCTCCCCTCACTCCCCCTCCTCTCCCCTCACTCTCCCTCCTCTCCCCTCACTCCCCCCTCCTCTCCCCCTCACTCCCTCCTCTCCCATCCACCCCCTCCTCTCCCCTCACTCTCCCTCCTCTCCCTCACTCTCCCTCCTCTCCCCTCACTCCCCCCTCCTCTCCCCTCACTCTTCCTCCTCTCCCCTCACTCCCCCTCCTCTCCCTCACTCCCCTCCTCTCCCATCCACCCCCTCATCTCCCCTCACTCCCCCTCCTCTCCCCTCCCTCCCCCTCCTCTCCCATCCACCCCCTCCTCTCCCCTCACTCTCCCTCTCTCCCTCACTCTCCCTCCTCTCCCCTCACTCCCCCTCCTCTCCCCTCACTCCCCTCCTCTCCCCTCACTCTCCATCCTCTCCCATCCATCCACCCCCTCATCTCCCCTCTACTCAATCCCCCTCCTCTCCCATCATGCCAGTAGATGGCATAATACACGACAAGGCATGCACACACACACACATTTAAATGTACATTTTAGTCATTTAGCAGACGCTGTTATCCAGAGCGACTTACAGGAGCAATTAGGGTTACACAGACAGAAACACACAGATACACACACACATACACACACATACACACACATAGACACACACAAACCCTTAGTTCTCCTGTGGATGTGTAACGTGGCTCTGACCAGCTGAGCACAGTGATCTCATTCAGGGGTGCTTTTTGTTTGTTTTGAGGCACAGTGAAGGTTTACATTACACACACTCACAACACACACACTGTTACACACACACTGTTACACATACACATACACACACTGTTACACATGAACACACTTCCCAGGAAAGTAATTGTACTAGAATAATGTGCCCAGTTGACTATTCATGCTCATGGATCACTCAAAGAGGGATCAATCACTCATTCAGTCCCAAACAGTCCTGTTGGCTTCCATACAGCCTCATAGAGAGAGAGCCATTGTCCTGCTGTAGCTCTGGGCCTACGGCCTTGGTTCTACAGTCTGCCACAGACAGAGCTATGGGGCTCCTCTCCTCTCCTCTCCTCTCCTCTCCTCTCCTCTCCTCTCCTCTCCTCTCCTCTCCTCTCCTCTCCTCTCCTCTCCTCTCCTCTCCTCTCCTCTCCTCTCCTCTCCTCTCCTATCCTATCCTATCCTATCCTGTCCTCCCCCTCCCCTCCTCTTCTCTCCACTCTTCACCTCTTCTCTCCCCTCCTCTCCGCACCTTTCCTCTACTGTACAGTATGTTATGTAAATATGACAGTAAACACACTCTATAATCCCCTTCCAAAATAGCAGCCCTAGCAGTTATGCAACCACATGCTGTATTCATTGGTTAACCAATCAGAAGAGCTTCTGAAAAACACCAAAAACATTTTGTGTGGTTGCACAGATACAGATTAAGCCTTTTCTCCTGGCCGTAAAAGCATTTCTAAATGGAGAATCTTCTCAGATTTAGGCTTAATCTGGGTCCTATTGAAGTCGCTCAAAACCCCTTGGTGGTTGAGATGAAGAAGTATTAGTCAGTGATGTCATCAACCAGACTAGGAAGAATTGTTGAAGAAGGATGTTGAGATTTCTGACATCACTGACTAATCCTGTAGATGGTTCTGACCCTGTTCTGTTGTGTTCTGTTGTTTCCATGGCAACTCAGGTTCTCATGGCGACGGAACGGGAAGTTCTTCAACGTGGGGAAGGATCCACGGGTGACGATGCGGAAGCGCTCGGGAACTCTGGAGATTGGCTTCCGGAGCGGAGGGAGGCCAGAGGACTATGAGGGAGAATACCAGTGTTTCGCTTCTAACGACTTTGGAACGGCGCTGACCAGCAAGATCCTACTGCGAGTGTCGAGTGAGGAGTCTGTTAATACACATCCACGCACACACGCACACACACAAGCACACACTCACACACACACACACACACACACACACACCCTCTGACACTAGAAATCTGTAGACTGTGAATATGACTTGTAATAAGTATCTAATGCACAGGAGGTTGGTGGCACCTTAATTGGGGAGGACAGGGCTTGTGGTAATGACTGAAGTGGAATCAGTGGAATGGTATCAAATATATCGAACACATGGTTCCCAGGTGTTTGATGCCATTCCATTTGCTCCGTTCTGGCCATTATTATGAGCCGTTCTCCCCTCAGCAGTCTCCTGTGATCTCATGTCATCTAAATATCTCTCTCCATCTGTTGCTCCCTCTGTCAGAGTCCCCTCTGTGGCCTAAGGAGGTGTTGGAGCCAGTGGTAGTGGGTGAGGGTTCTTCCCTAGTCTTGGCCTGTAACCCTCCTCCAGGCCTGCCCCCTCCACACACCTTCTGGATGAACAGCGGTGAGTCTAGCTCTCTCTCTGTATGTTTGTATGTTTGTCTGTCCCCCTCTCCCTCTGTGTCCTTCTGTCCCTCTTTATCCCAGTCGTTTGTCCTCATAGGTGACCTCTCAGCTCTTCTGTCACTTTCTCTTTTATGCTATCGCTATCGCGTTCTCTCTCTCTCTCTCTCTCTCTCTCTCTCTCTCTCTCTCTCTCTCTCTCTCTCTCTCTCTCTCTCTCTCTCTCTCTCTCTCTCTCTCTCTCTCCCCCTCTCTCCTCTCTCTCTCTCCCCCTCTCTCTCTATCTCTCTTTCTCTCTCTCTCTCTCTCTCTCTCTCTCTCTCTCTCTCTCTCTCTCTCTCTCTCTCTCTCTCTCTCACTCTCTCTCTCTTGCTCTCTCTCACTTTCTCATTCGTTCACTCTCTCTCCCTCCTTACTATCGCTCTGTCCTCTTCTCTAGTGGTGTGTGTTATTGCTGACCCACTGTAAATCTGTGTGTGTGTGTGTGTCTGTGTGTGAGTGTGTGATTCTCTGACTCTGCTGGGTAAAGAGCTGAGAAAGCAGAACCCAAGAGCAGGCAGAAGCCATTTATAGAGCCCAGACTGAAGTAGTCCTTCACAGCTAATGGTGTCGCTATACTCTCTGGACTGTACTCCACTACTCTCACTTCACTACATCTTTATTAGCCATGCTAATAATAGCCCTGGGGCCGCTATGAACATAATACATACAGTAGATTAGAACATACAGTGATCATAGCATTATGGCACATTGCCCAATTACACACCACCACTACATTAGACCACCGGCTGGGTGACCTCGGGCACCGTCAAGACAACCAGATTGGCCCTGTCGCTCGTCTTGGTTACAGAGTGTGTGATCATCTGTCGGGAGCGTCTGTGTGTGTTAGGAGTTAACGTTAACACAGAGCCCCAGAGCGACAAGTCCCAGTGCCACATCATCACAGAGGATGACCACTAGAGCTGAACTAGCTGGCACCATAGATATAGAATCCTAGATAGGATATATTGTCTATGGCTGGCCCCACTGGCTACCACTGTATGTCCAAACACTGCTAGAGAGAACAGACATGGTACTCTATTACACGTTACATACACTCAGCCCAGGGCCAGTCTAGTTAGGAGGTTAAACCAATGAGACCAAATTACAGTGTTTAAAGGGTAACGTCTATTTGATCTTTATCTATCTGGTTGGGACTGACTCTGTTTTTGAGATGTAGGCTACTCAGCTTGGCCAGTTTCGTGAATGCCTCTGAAATTAGATCATGTTATGGTTCATTATGAAGCATACAGTCTAAATGATTTAGTATCTTTCTCACTCACTCACTCTCTCTCCCTTCTTTTTCCCCCATACTTACCTCTCTCTCTCCCTCTCCCTCCTCCCCCCATCCTTACCTCTCCCTCGCTACATCTCTCCCTCCCTCCTTCCTCTCTCTCTACCGCCTCCCTTCTCTTTCTCTCTCTCTCCCTCCCTCCTTCCTCTCTCTACTGCCTCCCTTCTCTTTCTCTCTCTCCCTCCCTCCTTCCTCTCTCTCAACTGCCTTCCTTCTCTTTCTCTCTCTCCCTCCCTCCTTCCTCTCTCTCCACCGTCTCCCATCTCTTTCTCTCTCCTTTCCTTCCTTCCCTCCCTCCCTCCTTCTCCCTTCCTCCTTCTCTCTCCCTCCTTCTCTCCCTCCACAGCCATGATGTCTATAACCCAGGACAGGCGTGTGTCCATGGGTCTGAATGGAGATCTGTATTTCTCTAACGTTCTGGCTAAAGACTCACACACAGACTACAGCTGCAACGCCCGCTTCCTCTTCACACATACCATCCAGCAGAAGAACCCCTTCACACTCAAAGTGCAGACCAGTAAGTAGGCTACACACACACACACACGTATCCCTACACCAACCAAAAGTATTTGAATGTAGCCGTGTTCTATTGTTGTGTGTGAATAGCATCATCTATTGTATGGTCAACCAGTGTGCCTCACATGAAATATGAAATATGAGATGTCTCCCTCTAGAGGTGGCCTGAGGCCATGACATGTACAGTATGTTATTTTACAAGGACATTCTCCTTTGTTCCTCAGTGTGTGTTGTGCCTGTGTTCTCTCCTACGGCTCTGCCACAATTGTTCCTGACAGAGGATTTCTCCACAGTGCCCATCTGTCTGTAAGAAGTTGACATTTCTCTTTTTCTGACGCAGGGGAGAAAGCTGCTCAGTGCTCATCCATTCTTACAGCTCTCTTGGAACTGGAAATCAGCCCCTAATGTCATTTTTTTTGTTGATACATTAATTTACATTTTGTGCATGTGAGTGTGTATGTACAGGAGTGTCTCTGTGCGTGTGTGTTCTGCATGCTGTCAGCCCTGTGTGTGTGTGTGGTGTGTGTTTTTTCAGAGGAGCCGTATAACGACACTTCCTCTGTCAACTCCACTGACCCATATGGCGGTGAGTCCAGTCCAGACACACACTCTTCCTGTTACCCCCTACTCTTCACCCATAGCAGTACCCGGTCATCATCCTAATACAGCTAGCCATGTAGCCTAGCCTGCTAATACTAACCAGTCAGTGCAATGGATCTGTTAACAACACAGCTAGCTAACACAGCTAGCATCATAGTCTAGCCTGCTAATCTGTCCACTCAATGGATTTTCTTTCAATACTGTTAACATTATTTCCAGACTGATATTGTCCTGCAATAGCAAGCACCTTAACCTTAACCATGGCCTGCTAACCAGCCAGCTCAGCCTTACTAAACTGAATTTAATTCAAGTGTTGCGTGTTTTATTTACACACCCTTCTGTTTTCAATGAGACTCACCCCTCTCACAGGCAAAATATAACACTGGGTTGATTGCCCATAAGGTCCTTTATCCTTGCATATCCTTCTCTCTCACAAGCTGACTCATTGCATATGCAGTAACTCAGCAGCTGACAATAGGCCAATTGAGGTTGTCCCTTAACTCAACCAATGTCAAGCATGCCCTTAGAGCCTCTCCAAACTAAGTTAGATGTGACAGTAGAGCTTTGTGGAATCTCCCTGGGTACTGTAGCAGTCCAAGAGGGGGTTAGAAAGGTCTCCTCTTCCTAAAATACATCTCTCCTTGGTCTCTCCCCCCCTCGCCCTCCCCCACAACACACACACACACACACACACACACACACACACACACACACACACACACACACACACACACACACACACACACACTCCACCCCTGTATCTAATTAATTGCCCATCACTTAGAGGAATGGACAGAGTAAAGCTTCTCCTCTCCTACTGCTTATCATAAAGCCCTTAACCCAAGCCCATTTCACAGTCAGCCCATAGCCAGAGGGGGAACCAGTGGTCAATGTTATTACTACCCTGGCCTTGGGGAGTAGGCCTGGGAGTGATGGTATGTGTACCTTTGTGAGGGGACTGTCATAGGAACAGAATGGGGACTGCCCCCAACTAACCCCTATGTGAAGGTTGTGTGGCGGAGGTATAAAAGATAGGCTGAGTAAACAGGGATGATCCTAAATCATGCATACAATCATGCATACAAATAAAAGCATTTGTATTGATGATATGTTCATTCATTGTTATAAGCATGTAGTCACATGCGTGTTCACACACGGAGAGAGAGCATAGGAGAGGGATAGAGCTGCACCACCTGTCATAATGAGTATCTCTTACACACACACACACACACACACACACACACACACACACACACACACACACACACACACACACACACACACACACACACACACACACACACACACACACACACACACACACACACACACACACACACACACACACACACACACAGAGTGGTAGTAAGGTTGTCCTGTGACTGAGACAGCCATGGCATATGGTTTACATCATTTTCATGCTCATCAAACCATTCAGTGACCACTCGTGCCATGTGAATGGGGGCATTGTCATCCTATGGGTGCATAACCATGGTAGCCAAAATAATGGCCAAACTAATGGCCTGTCTGGCATTTTTATACATGACCTTAAGCATGATGGGATGTTGATTGTTTAATTAACTCAGGAACCACACCTGTGTGGAAGCACCTGCTTTCAATATACTTTGTATCCCTCATTTCCTCATGTGTTTCCATTATTCTGGCAGTTATGTCCTGTGCCAGTTGTCTGTACTAATCCCTGAGATCCTCTCTCTCCAAGTGACACTAACAACACTGCCACGCTCTCTGTTTGCAGGGCACTGGAGATGCTAACCGTTAACACATTATTTAATCCCATAGGCCTACAGATCAGATCTGCATCACAGAAGAAGCTAACGCTAATTGTGGCTGGTTTATTATAGCGCCATTACTTTTGAGGCTAGTTCCGTTTAATGTGGGTTAACCTTCTAACTCGACCTAATGTCTTTAAAGTTTGGTAACACTCACTTTTGCCATATATGTCTTACTGTCTGATGAAATGCTGTATTCATTTATATGTGTATTATTTAGAATTTTGAGGTAAAGGGTAAGTACTGTGTTATGAAATGTATCATTAGTTGAAATTATGTTGATTTTGGTGAATTATCCCGTCAATAGCACACACTTTTCTGTCCTTAAAATGCAACAAACAAATAAGCAGCTCACAGCCACGAGTGTTGCCACTGATCTATGTCTAAACTTCCTTCATGACGCAACACAACATTTCTGATACATTATCTTTAAGAGGATAAATCCTTTAATGCCGAACCCTGAACCCGACAGAGCGCATAAGGTTCTGGAAAGGATCCAAACGTTGGCAGGGGGAAACATTAGTGATTTAACATCACCCTGCAGTGGTGTTGTTACATGAAGCATGTCACTGAAATATCTGAACTCAGCGACCCGAAAATATGCTCTTTAAATTAGATCAAATGATTTCCTTAGAAGAAGAAAGAAAAGAAAAGAAAAAACAGTATGTTTTCTGTTTCATCAGGCTTGTCACTCTGTTTTATTAACAGTTTCTGGTCTCTTTTCTCTGGCGGACTGAAAGTTGGAGATCAACGTAGTTGTTTTTCTTTGTTCTCTGGTTTAAATGGCACGCCAGGGGGGTTGACAGACAAAGGAACAGCTAACAGGTTGATCTGGCTGCGGAACAAACAGGAAAACAAGCCAAAGCTACATGGGGCGACATGAAGAGAAGGATGAGGACATTCTATGGATGTAGATTAACCATTTATTCCATTTGCTTGGCAGAGACGCTGACATAGAAGCATGAAAAGAATCTACCGATTAGTTTTCCTCTGTCTCTTATCCTTATAAGGAGCTTGTACACTTATGGTGTCGGAAGTGAGTTTTGGATTAAACATAAACTCCAATGATTATGTTTGATTAGAATTTGGATGAAGGTGAATGTGTTGAATATTTAGTGTGGGTGTGATCATGGTTGTGTGTGTATTAACCCCTTCCTCTCCTGTCCCAAGGTCGTAAGGTAGCAGAGACCACCCCTACCTTCCTCTCCCCCACGGGGACTGACAGCTCAAGGATGATGGTGCTGAGAGGACAAAAGCTACAGCTGGAGTGTATCGCTGCCGGAGTGTGAGTGGCTGAAATACACACGCCCACGCACGCAGACGCACACACACACACATACACACACACACACACACATACACGCACACATACTGTATCTTTTCTCAGGAAAAATAACACCCAATCTCACTCCCCCCTTTACCTTTTCCCCCTCACCCACTCTATCCCTATCCCCCTCTCAGTCCCACCCCCATTATAAAGTGGTTTAAGAAGGGAGGAGACCTGAACCAGAAGGTGAAGCTAGACAACTACAATAAGACTCTGCGTATTGACAGTGTGTCAGAGGAGGATGCAGGGGAGTACATGTGCATGGCCAACAATCAGATAGGAAGCATCCGACACTCCATCTACGTCCAGGTTAAAGGTATACACGGACGGGGTGTTTTGTGTGTGCGCGTGTGTGTGTGTGTGCGCGCGCGTGCGCGCGTGTGTGTGTGTTGATATTTGGGGTTGACCATCTCGACCAATGGCATCTCTTGTACCCAACAGCGGCTCCCTATTGGCTGGACAAGCCGTCCAATCTGGTGTTAGCGCCGGATGAGAACGGTCGTCTGGTGTGTCGGGCCAATGGGAACCCCAAACCACTCATCCAGTGGCTGGTCAACGGAGAGCCTATGGAGAGCGATAGTGAGTCATTCATCATCACCCTGCTGTGTTCTAATGGACATAGAGTACCATCATTATAAACCAACTCAAATCAGCATGTCTATTGCCAACCAGTTTTCACTATTTACATTTATCTCCCTCATCTCTTTCTCTTCTATCTTCTCTCTTCTCTCCCCCCTTTCTCTCCCTCTGCCCTCTACCTCTCTCCCCCTCTCCCAGGCTCCCTGCCCAACCCCAGCAGATCGGTGGTAGGTGACACCATCATCTTCCGCTCGGTTCAGATAGGCAGCAGCGCTGTGTACCAATGTAACGCCTCCAATCACCATGGTTACCTGCTGGCCAACGCATTCGTCAGCATACTGGGTAAAGAGAGGGAGTGGTGTTGGTGGTGATGAAGATGATGATGTTGAGTGATTAAGCTATAATTAAATAGGACTAAATATATAAATTCATTCTCTCTCATTCTCTCTGCCCTCCTCTCGCTCTCCCTCTCTCTCTCTCTTCTCTCTCTCTCTCTCTCTCTCTCTCTCTCTCTCTCTCTCTCTCTCTCTCTCTCTCTCTCTCTCTCTCTCTCTCTCTCTCTCTCTCTCTCTCTCTCTCTCTCTCTCTCTCTCTCTCTCTATAGACATGGCTCCCAGGATGCTTGGTCCTAAGAACCAGCTGATAAAGGTGATAGAGAACAACAGAACCTTCCTGGACTGTCCCTTCTTTGGCTCGCCATTTCCTGAGCTACGTTGGTGAGTTTACTTTATTAGGATCCCCATTAGCTGTCGTGCAACAGCTACTCTTCCTGTGGTCCACACAAAACCCAAACTACATATGCTAGTGAGTATGGAAAGATAGACCCAGATAGAGGATAGACATTACCTTCTGAGGAGATACGATTTAACCGTGCAAAAACTGTCAAAGTTGTGTGGTGTCGTGGAAATTACCACCAGGGACTCAAAGTCAAACTTAAATGACTCATTCTTTATCGTCAGTTAACTGGAGAGGTTCCAACAAACTTAATGCACCATAGTACAGTCGTGGTCAAAAGTGTTGAGAATGACTCAAATACTAATTTTCACAAAGTCTGCTGCCTCAGTTTTGATGATGACAATTTGCATATACTCCAGAATGTCATGAAGAGTGATCAGATGAATTGCAATTAATTGCAAAGTCCCTCTTTGCCATGAAATTGAACTAAATCCCCCAAAAAAACATTTCCACTACATTTCAGCCCTGCCACAAAAGGACAAGCTGCCATCATGACAGTGATTATCTCATTAACACAGGTGAGAGTGTTGACGAGGACAAGGCTGGAGATCACTCTGTCATGCTGATTGAGTTAGAATAACAGACTGGAAGCTTTAAAAGGAGAGTGATGCTTGAAATCATTGTTCTTCCTCTGTTAACCATGGTTACCTGAAAGGAAACACGTGCCGTCATCATTGCTTTGCACAAAAAGGGCTTCACAGGCAAGGATATTGCTGCTAGTAAGATTGCACCTAAATCAACCATTTATCGGATCAAGGAGAGAGGTTCAATTGTTGTGAAGAAGGTGTCAGGGCGCCCAAGAAAGTCCAGCAAGCGCCAGGACCGTCTCCTGAAGTTGATTCAGCTGCGGGATCGGGGCACCACCAGTGCAGAGCTTGCTCAGGAATGGCAGCAGGCAGGTGTGAGTGCATCTGCACGCACAGTGAGATGAAGACTTTTGGAGGATGGCCTGGTGTCAAGAAGGGCAGCAAAGAAGCCACTTCTCTCCAGGAAAAACATCAGGGGCAGACTGATATTCTGCAAAAGGTACAGGGATTGGACTGCTGAGGACTGGGGTAAAGTCATTTTCTCTGATGAATCCCCTTTCCGATTGTTTGGGGCATCCGGAAAACATCTTGTCCTTAGAAGACAAGGTGAGCGTTACCATCAGTCCTGTGTCATGCCAACAGTAAAGCATCCTGAGACCATTCATGTGTGGGGTTGCTTCTCAGCCAAGGGAGTGGGCTCACTCACAATTTTGCCTAAGAACACAGCCATGAATTAAGTATGGTACTAACACATCCTCCGAGAGCAACTTCTCCCAACCATCCAAGAACAGTTTGGTGATGACCAATGCATGATGGAGCACCTTGCCATAAGGCAAAAGTGATAACTAAGTGGCTTGGGGAACAAAACATCAACATTTTGGGTCCATGGCCAGGAAACTCCCCAGACCTTAATCCCATTGAGAACTTGTGGTCGATCCTCAAGAGGCGGGTGGACAAACAAAAACCCACAAATTCTGACAAACTCCAAGCATTGATTATGCAAGAATGGGCTGCCATCAGTCAGGATGTGGCCAAGAAGTTGATTAACAGCATGCCAGAGCGGATTGCAGAGGTCTTGAAAAAGAAGGGTCAACACTGCAAATATTGACTCTTTGCATAAACTTAATGTAATTGTCAATAAAAGCCTTTGACACTTATGGAATGCTTGTAATTATACTTTAGTATACCATTGTAACATCTGACAAAAATATCTCATAACACTGAAGCAGCGAACTTTGTGAAGACCAATACGTGTGTCATTCTCAAAACTTTTGACCACGACTGTACACGTCGGTCGGGAGCTCCGCCGGGACAATCCCATTAGTTATCTTATATACTGCTTACACAGACAAGTTATATTTGCATGATTTACATTATTCATTATTCATTATTAATTCATTATTAATGTCACAAGCTAGGCTTGAACTCAGGTCCCAGATGTGGAGAGTTGGGTGTTCTACCCCTTAGCCACAGAGGAGGTATAGTAGGACCCAAACGAAACACCCAAGGCAATACTCCAGGCAAAGTAGGTTTAATATAAAAAAAGGTATTTCTTTGCACTTCAAAAATAATCCAACAAAAGTTCTTCTCAGAAAGAGGTATACTAACAGAGGTACAGTAAACAAAACAGGAGGACAAAACAAAATAACTCCACGAGGGGAGAAAACAAAATAAAGATAACTTAGAAAAGCTTACTCGGAAAGACTCTGTGGGACACAGCAGGAGACACATAGCCAGGACTCAAAAACCAAGTGAGGAACAAGGGGAAAAAACACAGCTAAAATACTCTAGGGGAAACAAGACACAGGTGACCTGGATAAAGCTAATAAGGACACACGAGGAAGAACTAAGGCAGAGGGGAACACAGATGACCTCTAGAGGCCCGGAGACAAACAGGAGGCAGGAAGCTGACAGGACCCCCTCCTCTAGGAACGACTCCTGACGTTCCTTCCAGAACACCCTGGCCTCAGGGTGCGAAACTCTCGGATCAAACCTGGGTCCAGGATGTCCTTGGCTGGAACCCAGGAGCGCTTTCCCTCTGGCCCGTAGCCCTCCCAGTCCACCAGATACTGCAGAGAGTTCTGGACCCTCCGGGAGTCCAGTATCCGGCGCACTGTGTAGGCTGGCTGGCCGTCAATGATCCTGGGAGGTGGCGGGGGCCTGCGTGGGGGGGCAAAGGGAGAAGACAAGACAGGTTTTAGTAGTGAAACATGGAAAGTGGGGTTAAGCTTCTAAGGGAGCGAGGGAGAACCAAACGATAAGAAACAGGGTTAACTTTTCTTGCTATGCGGAAAGGGCCGATGTACTTCTGGGAAAGCTTCTTGGATTCGACCCGGAGGGGCAGGTTCTTGGTGGCCAACCAAACTCTCTGACCAGCTCGGAAACTAGGGGCCGTCCGGCGGCGGCGATTAGCCTGACTTTGGTATCTCTGGGAGGTCCGAAGGAGGGTACGCCTGGCCTTCTTCCAGGTCCGCCTACAGCGTTGGACAAAGCGCTGGGCCGAGGGAACACCAACCTGCGCCTCTTCCTCTGGAAATAATGGAGGGGTGTATCCGAACTGGCATTCGAAGGGGGACAGTCCGGTGGCTGAGGACTGGAGGGTGTTGTGGGCATATTCAGCCCAAATGATATAGGTGGCCCAAGACGTGGGATTACTGGCCGCCATACACCGCAGGGTGGTCTCCAGATCCTGATTAATCCGTTCCGTTTGGCCATTAGA
Source organism: Coregonus clupeaformis (assembly GCF_020615455.1). Lineage (NCBI taxonomy): Eukaryota > Metazoa > Chordata > Actinopteri > Salmoniformes > Salmonidae > Coregonus > Coregonus clupeaformis. The sequence goes on from NC_059203.1 coordinate 27,181,209, forward strand.
CTCTGGATGGAACCCAGACGATAGGCTGGCTGTGGCCCCAATAAGCCTGCAGAAGGCCCCCAAAACCGGGACGAATTGGGGACCTCGGTCGGAGACAACGTCCAGGGGAATACCAAATATCCGGAAGACATGGTTCATGAGGAGCTCAGCAGTCTCCTTGGCCGAGGGCAGCTTGGGCAGGGGAATAAACCGGGCAGCCTTAGAGAACCGGTCAACAACCACTAGGATGACTGTGTTGCCCTGGGATGGAGGAAGTCCCGTAACAAAATCCAGAGAAAGGTGTGACCATGGCCTGCGAGGAACAGGTAAGGGATGGAGCAGTCCCTGGGGTCGCTGACGTGTCGACTTTCCCTGGTTGCACACAGGGCAGGCCCCAACATAGACCTGCACGTCCTTCTTGATGGACGGCCACCAAAACCGCCGCTGGAGGAATTCCAGTGTGCGAGCACTACCCGGATGGCATGTCAAGGGCGACTCATGACCCCCACTGCAAGACGCGGGCCCGAACAGAGAGAGGGAACGTACAGGCGTCCGGCAGGACCACCGCCTGGATCGGGCTCATGGACAAGGGCCTCTCGTACCCCTCTTTCTAGTTCCCACTGAAGAGGTGCGACGATCCTAGACCTCGGAATAATCGATGCCAAGGGCTTCTCTTGTATCTCGGGAGAATAGGCTCGAGACAGGGCATCCGGCTTGACGTTCTTGGTGCCAGGTCTGTAAGACAGGAGAAACTGGAATCGATTAAAAAAAAGGGACCATCGTGCTTGCCGAGGGTTCATCCGCTTGCCTGTTGGAGATATTCCAGGTTCTTGTGGTCTGTGAGAACCTGGAAAGGATGCTGAGCCCTCAAGCCAATGGCGCCACTCTTCCAAGGCCAGTTTTACCGCAAGCAACTCTCGATCCCCCCACGTGGTAGTTGCGCTCGGCCTCAGACAGGCGGCGAGACATGAAGGCACAAGGGTGTAATCTCCCATCCTCACCCCTCTGTGACAGGACGGCTCCCACCCCCACCTCTGAGGCGTCCACCTCCACCACGAAAGGTCTTTCTGGGTCAGGGATCACCAGAATCGGAGCAGAAGTGAAGCGGCGCTTGAGATCCTCGAAGGCCCCCTGCTGCTTCCGGACCCCAGTGAATCTTGGTCCCTCCTCCCTTGGTAAGCGTCGTCAAGGGGGCTACCACAGAGCTGAAATTCTTAATGAACTTCCGATAGAAGTTAGAAAAGCCAATGAACCGTTGAACCTCCTTGACCGTGGCAGGTGTGGGCCAGCTGTGGACCGCTTTGACCTTCTTGGGATCCATCTCTAGGTGGCCGGGAGTGACAATAAACCCGAGAAACTGAGTCTGGGAAACATGAAACTCACACTTCTCAGGTTTAACGTAGAGGTGATTGTCAAGGAGCCTCTGGAGAACCCCTGCTAACATGCCCCTCATGCTCCTTCAGTGACCTCGAGAAGATGAGGATATCGTCCAGGTACACGAAGACGAACAGATTAAGCATATCCCGGAGAACATCATTAATCAGGGCTTGGAATACTGCGGGGGCATTGGTGAGCCCGAACGGCATCACCCGATATTCATAGTGCCCCGTGGGCGTGTTGAAGGCCGTCTTCCATTCGTCTCCTGGCCGGATCCGCACGAGATGGTAAGCATTGCGGAGATCCAGTTTAGTAAAAATGGAAGCCCCCTTGAAGCCGCTCAAAAGCAGTGGCCATGAGAGGAAGGGGGGTATCGATTCCGAACCGTGATCTTGTTGAGTCCCGGTAATCAATACAAGGCCTAAGACCCCCGTCTTTCTTTTCAACAAAAAAGAAGCCCGCCCCAGCCGAAGTAGAGGCACAGATGAGGCCGGCTGCCAAGGACTCCTTAATGTAGGTGTCCATAGCTGAGTGCTCGGGGGAGGATAAGGAAAAGATCCGACCTCTAGGAGGGCAGCAACCAGGAGTAGATCAATGGCACAGTCATACGTGCGGTGAGGCGGTAAGGAAGTAGCCCGGGACTTGCTGAACACTGCCTTGAACCGATGGTAAACACTGGGGACTCGGGAGACGCCAACAGACTCTTGAAACTGGGTACTAGGGGCTGAGGGACTCTGAAGCATGCAGGTGAGTTGGCAAGTGGGACCCCAGCTTAGAATGGTGCCAGTAGGCCAGTCGATCTGGGGATTATGTCTGCATAGCCAAGGGTGACCCAGGATAATAGGATACTCGGGGAGTCAATGAGATAGAAGGTCTCCTCCTGCTGGTGTTGAAAGATGGTAAGTCGCAGGGACTGAGTCGCCTCTGTAACCTTTCCTGGTTCCAGAGGTCTGCCATCTAAGGCTGTAACTGCCTGGGGTTGAGGAAGTAGTTGGGTAGGGATCTCAAGTTCCTTAGCCAAGGTTAAATCCAGGAAATCACCTGCGGCACCGGAATCAATCATAGCCTGGACCCGATGCTGGTGGCCCTTCCAGGACAGAGTGGCTGGGATAGCTAAGACAGCGTTAGTAGGAGGAGCTCTAATTTTTCCCCATCACAGCCCTCCTGTAGCTAGGCGGGGACAGGCGTTTCCCGAAAGCTCGGGGCAAGTGGAGCGGAAGTGGCCGGCAACCCCGCAGTAGAGGCACCGACGCTCCCTCATGCGACGTTCCCTTTCGTTGGGAGAAAGCCTGAACGGCCTAACTGCATGTTCTCCGGGAATCCTGGAGCAGTTCAGGAGCCGGGAAGCTCTGAATGACGGAGCCCAAACAGGAGAAACAGAGCTGCTCAGAGGAACTTGGGACTGAGACCCCTGGCGGCGAGCCGTTCTCCGCTCTCTTAGGCGATTGTCCAGGCGGATGGCCAAGGCTATGAGGGACTCGAGATCCCCAGCTGGTTCTCGGGTGGCTAACTCATCTTGAAGGGGCTCAGACAACCCTCCCTGAAAACAGACCCTCAGCGCTTCATCATTCCATCCGCTCCTTGCTGCTATGGTCCGGAATTCAATGGCAAAATCTGCCGTGCTCTGGGGACCCTGACGGAGAGACAGTAGGCGCTTGGAAGCTTCCCGCCCACTGACAGGATGATCGAACACCCGCTTGAACTCTTCTACAAATGCAGCGTAGGAGTCACAACAGGCCTCCTGGGACTGCCACACCGCAGAGGCCCAGGAGAGCGCCTTGTCTGAAAGAAGGGTAACGATGTAGGCAATCTTGGAACGGTCGGTGGGAAAACTTGAGGGTTGGAGCTCGAAGGTGAGGGGAGCATTGGGTGAGGAAACCCTGGCAAGAGCTTGGATCCCCAGAAAAGGGCTTGGGAGGTGGTAGTCGGGGCTCCGCCGATGGAGAAGGCCTGTCGTCACTGGGGGTGACCTGGAGTAAGGGGAAGGACCAGGGAGGCGTTCAAAGAGCTGGCGGAGGGAACTCATCATATCGGCCAGGAGTTGAGAATGACTAGCCATCAGCTCTTCCTGTCGGCTGAGAACGGCTTCATGGCGCTGGAAAGATGCCTCATGTCGAGCGATCACCGCCAACAGGTCCTTGGAACTGAGTGTTTCTGGGTCCATGATTGACTTGGTTTTTCTGTCACAAGCTAGGCTTGAACTCAGGTCCCAGATGTGGAGAGTTGGGTGTTCTACCCCTTAGCCACAGAGGAGGTATAGTAGGACCCAAACGAAACACCCAAGGCAATACTCCAGGCAAAGTAGGTTTAATATAAAAAAAAGGTATTTCTTTGCACTTCAAAAATAATCCAACAAAAGTTCTTCTCAGAAAGAGGTATACTAACAGAGGTACAGTAAACAAAACAGGAGGACAAAACAAAATAACTCCACGAGGGGAGAAAAACAAAATAAAGATAACTTAGAAAAGCTTACTCGGAAAGACTCTGTGGGACACAGCAGGAGACACATAGCCAGGACTCAAAAACCAAGTGAGGAACAAGGGGAAAAAACACAGCTAAAATACTCTAGGGGAAACAAGGCACAGGTGACCTGGATAAAGCTAATAAGGACACACGAGGAAGAACTAAGGCAGAGGGGAACACAGATGACCTCTAGAGGCCCGGAGACAAACAGGAGGCAGGAAGCTGACAATTAATGTTTGGTTCCTGCATGTGACTGACCAATACCTCACGAGGCTTCTTCTCTCCAAGCTGAGACCTTGAAACTGAGATATATCCCTTTCGGTTCTAAAAGCAATGTTCTGGACATAATGTGAAATTGCTTATACTGATAGTGAGGATTCCTCCCAGGCACGATTAATCAGTCACTTGCATGAACCCAGTCGAATTGGTTATTAGAAAAGCACAAACATAAAATGTTCCTTCACAGTGGCTACGTGTGGGGATGTGCATTTGTGTGTGTGTGTGTCTTACCCTGAGTATTTTCCCCTCTGTGTGTGTGTGTGTGTGTAGGTTTAAGAATGGTCAGGGCAGTGGTCTGGACGGTGGTCAATACCGGGTCTACATCAATGGGAGCCTAGAGATCAAGCGTGCGCGGGCTGAGGACCAGGGGACATACACCTGTGTGGCCAGCAACATCCTGGGCAAGGAGGAGAACCAGGTCCGCCTCGAGGTCAAAGGTTAGAGCGCAACCAATCACATCACAGCACCACTTCATCCTTCTGTTTTTCTGTTTCCTTCTCAGTGCCAAATAGCCCCTGTGTTGATGCCGAACAGTTCCTAGTGCCTTATCAACCTATGGTGTTTTGGATTGGATCATCCATCCTTTCTGAACACTTTTATCACAGCTAACACCTCTCCTTTCTCAGAGCAGACGACATTACTTAGAGATTCACATTAGACATTCATATTCTGTAGTCTGTTTATTATTCTCATTCATCCCATTTCAAAAGAAAGTGGCCTTAATGTCATCCCATATCATGAGAAAAACTACTCTTAATCTAATTGGTTGAGCTCCAGCTGTTCAGGAATTCCATGTAAGGCATTTGGCTTCCCTATCTCTCTCCCTAAACTTTCCGGATATGCATGCGTGTGTGTCCTGTGTGTCTGTCCTGTGTGTGTGTGTGTCCTGTGTGTATCCTGTGTGTGTGATGTTCACGGTTCGTTTCAGAGCCAACCCGTATCGTCAGGGCTCCAGAGCACCAGTCGGCAATCAGAGGCACCATGGCTCGTTTTGACTGCCGGGTCAAATCAGACCTCACCCTGCCCATCACTGTTACCTGGCTGAAGGATGACAAGCCCCTCTCTCTGGGATGGAGGTGAAAGACTCAAAACACAAACAACTCAACAACAGTTTTCTCTACCATCAGCCTTTAAAGGCTCGAACTGTAACTTGATTGATTCCTGTGTCCATGGGATGAAATGCACAAGCAATCCATGCAACAAAAACACACAAAAACAATGGTGTTGAAAGGGCATAGCGATAGTTAAAGTGTAATAACATGTAATAGTGATGTTCTGTAGTGTCACGTTATAGTGATACCATGTTTCCTCCCATGGCTGGTCTGTAGGTTGAAGAAGGATGAGGATTCCCTGTCCATCCCTAATGTCCACGAGCAGGATGAGGGAACATACACCTGTACTGTTAAAACAGAGATCGACCAAGACACTGCCTCAGCACGCCTTACTGTGTTAGGTACACACGTACACGCACACACACACACGCACGCACGCACGCACGAAAGCACACACACACACACACAAACACTACACACACACACACACTACACAAACCCAGCAGGTAGGATATGTAGGTGGCAGGTAGCCTAGCGGTTAGAGCGTTGGGCAACCAAAAGGTTCCTAGTTTGAATCCCAAGAAAATCTGTCGGTCTGCCCTTGAGCAAGGCATTTACATTTTTGTCATTTAGCAGACACTCTTATCCAGAGAGACTTACAGGAACAATTAGGGTTAAGTGCCTTGCTCAAGGGCACATCAACAGATTCTTCACCTAGTCGGCTCTGGGTTTCAAACCAGTGACCTTTCGGTAACGCTCTTACCGCTAGGCTACCTGCCGCCCTAGTAGTCATTATGTACAACATTTTTGTAATTTAGCAGACTCTCTTAGCACTTAACCCTAATTGCTCCAGGTTCGCTGTCAATAATGGCTGATCCCTGGCCATGACCCCACTCTTTGAGGGTGTCTCAGGGGGAGTTGGGATATGCAAAGAAACATTTCAATTTCACACCTCACACTCGTACAGGTTACCCATTTGTACATTCAGTGAAACAGGACAAATATAAGCACCCCCTATTTGACCTTTGAACCCAGCTACACAAACTGTCAAAGTCTTCAACATGGATGTGAAAATATTCTACTTTCATTGTACAAATCATCTTCTCACCAACCCTCATCTTCTTAACATTGTTGTGAGCCCTCATAGATAACTATTCTTGATGTTTTTAAAGATTGAATGAATGTGCCTTGAAATTGTTGCATGTCTGACTGTCACTGTATTTACTATCACTATTGACTACTATCAGACTTCTGTTACTAATAGTTGTGTATGTAGACCGTGGTGGAGCGTACTGCATAGTTTCCTGGTTGTTTAGTTGTAGTGCTCCAGAGTTAAGGTTCCCCTAGGTACAGATCTAGGATCAGCTTCCCCTCTCCCAATCCTAACCTTAACCATTAGTGTGGAAAATGCTAAACTGACCCAAGATCAGTGTCTAGGGGCAACGTCACCCTGCACCAGTTGTAGTACTGTAGTGGATGGGGGTTGCTCCACTGTACTAATGCTCTGACTAACCTCTAACCTTTAACCTCTGTCCTTCACCCCCCTGCCCCCCTCACAGAGGATGCCTCCCTGTATCCCTCACAGTCTAGTGCCTTGCCTGCAGGTAACATCCGTGGCCTTTTCTACCTCTCTCTCTCTCTCTCTCTCTCTCTCTCTCTCTCTCTCTCTCTCTCTCTCTCTCTCTCTCTCTCTCTGCTGTTCTCTGTTTCTGTCTTTCTATATTTTTGTCTTTCTCTCTTTTCACTCTAATAAGAATAAGAATATAATATTATTAATAATAATGGTTAGTTTCGACTAATGCTTCAACATTCCAAAGGAATGAATGCAGTGTGTGAGATATTAGTGTAAATGTGTCTATGGGAGGGATATTTGAGCGTGTGTGCGTGCGCGTGTTCATATCCGTGTGTGTGCTTATCAGTGTGTGTGTGTGTGCATGCACGTGCTTGTGTGTGCGTGTAAGTGTGTGTGCACGCACTCATGTTTGTGTGTGTGTCAGTGTGTGTGTGTGTGTGTGTGTACCACCTAACTCCATGGCCCTCCTTTGTGTAGACCGTCCTGACTCTCCCATTGACCTGGAGGTGTCTGACCCTGCAGCGCGCAGCGTACGACTGACCTGGATACCTGGAGATGACCACAACAGCCCCGTCACACGTAAATACACACACACGAAACTACACAATACATACGTTCAACCGTTCCAGGGCCTGTGTCACATCTCTCTCTCTCTTTTTCTCTCTTTCTCTTTCTCTATCCCTCCCCCCCCCTCTCTCTGCAGAGTTCCTGGTTCAGTTTGAGGAGGACCGCTGGGAGCCTGGCCAGTGGCAGAACCTGTCTAGTTACCCCGGAGATCTCAACTCTGTCATCCTGCAGCTCTCTCCCTTCGTCAACTACCAGTTCAGAGTCATCGCTGTCAACTCTGTGGGCAAGAGCCGCCCCAGCAGCCCCTCGCAAAGATACCAGACCAGCGGAGCCTGTGAGTCACTCACCGGGAGGGAGGGAGAGAGAGGATGGGGGTAGGGATGGGGGTATGGAGGTGTTAGGAGGATGTTGGGTCAGACCTTTCTCCAGCCGTCCCTCTCCCTGATGTTATAGCCAGAGAGATCACATTCTCCTCTATGTCACTGTGTGTTTCAGCTCCTGATGCTATCCCTAGTGGCCTGAAAGGCTGGGGCACCAAGAACACAAACATGGAGATCAGCTGGGAGGTGAGAGAGAGAGAGAGAGAGAGAGAGAGAGAGAGAGAGAGAGAGAGAGAGAGAGAGAGAGAGAGAGAGAGAGAGAGAGAGAGAGAGAGAGAGAGAGAGAGAGAGAGAGAGAGAGAGAGAGAGAGAGAGAGAGAGAGAGAGAGAGAGAGAGAGAGAGAGAGAGAGAGAGAGAGTTTTAAATAATCTTTATTGGGTCTGGGAGCCCACCACACAATAAATACTCATACAAAACCAATTAAAAACACAACTCCAATTCCTCCTCCACAGTAACTGAATACAACAGCCTCTGAATACCCCATATACTCATAAACAGATCAATATTGTTGACAAGTTTATAATAGGCAAACTCAACCCTTAGTCTCGCTGCCAACATTCCCTCCAGCATTCCCACCACATCCACAGACCCCTGTCCCCGAATACTGTTCTTTCGGGTCTTCCATATCGCCAATTTTGCTGCCCCTAACACAAAATTAAGCAACACAACTACATCTTTCTGACTAAACCTGTACTTTGGCCCAAATATATACAGTTGGGAAGAGAAAACCTCTCCCAACATTGAGAACCAATTAGTGATCAGGTCAATCATCCCGACCAACCTGGGACACTGTAAAAACAGATGTGCCAGAGTTTCAGACTCAGCACAGAATGGACACCCCTCCCCAACAGTAGGATCCAGGTGTACCAGATACATGTTGGTGGCAATGGCTCCATGTATTATCCTCCATTGGAGGTCAGCTGTCCTCTTATCAATAGGCAGTTTGTATAATGATCGCCAACAGCCTTTTGGGGAGGCACCTGGACCAAGCACACCCGCCCACCTCGTCGATTTTACCCCTTCCAGGGAAGAGGCATGGGACACCTTTACACATATTCTGTACATGGCCTTCTTTCCCACCTCCTTGAACTCCCCCAGCTCCGGGGTATCGAAGGAAAGCAGCATCCCCACGTCCTCCTCGAATGCCCCCGCCGCAGCACTAACAATCAGTGCAGGGAACACATAATCCAGACCCTCCTTCCACCGATCAGAATTGGAAGTGTCAGTCACATACTGCAGATGAAGTACTGGCAAGGAGTCACAGACCTCAGCGACGACCTTCCTCAGTAGGCGAGACGATCGGATCCCCGCTCTTTCTCCCAGCTCCTCCAACGACCTATTCCTGTTCCACATCAGATGACCCAGCTTAGTACACCCCACGCCTAACAGGCATGAACGTAGGCTAGCTGAACCCAGAACACGGGACTGGATGGCAGTGTTGTGAAAAAGAGGCTCTTCAAAAAGCCACATCCCTGATGGCGTGCAGGCCTTACGGGACTTGACCAGAACTCTCCAAGCCTGCATAACAGACTCATAAAATGGAGTCAGGCCAGGCAACTCACCCCCCTCCAGCTTTAAGAGGAAAAGGTGCATGTCTAAGCCCAAACAGCCCGCTCTCCTCATCAATGTGTAGGCTGTGTCAACCCAGCTAGAACCGTCACTGTACAACAGTCTCTGGGCTGCTTGAAGCCGGAAAGCCATGATCCTGGAAGAAATGTCCACCAGGCCTTACCCACCCTCGTGCAGTGGCAGGTACAGGGCTGAAGCTTTAATCCAATGTTGTCCAGACCAGAAGAAATTGACAAGGGTCCTCTGAAGCTCTTGTATCAGACCCTTTGGTGGCTGTAAAATCATTAGTCTGTGCCACAGAGTAGAGGCAGCAAGATTATTAGCTACCAGTACCCTTCCCCTATAAGACAGCTGGGGCAGCACCCATTTCCACCTAGACAATCTGGCACACACTTTCTCCACTACACCCTCCCAGTTCTTTTTCTGAAAGACATCGGAGCCTAGAAAACCCCCCAAAGTCTTCATCCCATCTCTGCCCCACTGAAGCCCCCCTGGTAACCGTGGAGCGGACCCCATCTGAAGCTGGCCTGCCCACAGCGCTTGACTCTTTCCCCAATTGACTCTAGCTGAGGAGGCCCCCTCATACACCTTTAAAGCGTCTGAGAGAACCTTAACATCCTCACCCCCTGTAATAAAAACTGTCACGTCATCTGCATACGCAGACAGTGCTATCGTGGGACCCTTCATTACACCTGGCACAGAGAAACCAGTAAGCTTCGCTCTTAAAAAACAAAGCATTGGTTCAATCGCCAGACTGTATAACTGCCCTGAAATTGGGCATCCCTGCCTGATGCCCCTTTGGACAGGGATGGGACAACTCAAACCACCCCCCACCTTCACCATACACGAGGCCCCAGCATACAGTAAATTCATCCATGACAAAAAAACATCCCCAAACCCAAAGGCTTTCATTGTTTTAAACAAGTACTGGTGGTCCACACGATCAAAAGCCTTCTCCTGATCCAAAGAAAGTAAACCCACATTTACATCAGACAGTTTACAAATGTCTAAAACATCTCTTATTAGAAACAAGTGGTCAACAATAGAGCGATCAGGTACACAGTAGGACTGGTCCTTGTGGACCAACAATCCCAGATACTCTTTCAACCTGTTTGAGAGACATTTAGAAACAATTTTATATTCTGCACACAGCAAAGCAACAGGTCTCCAATTTTTTATGAGAGCCAAATCCCCCTTTTTTGGCAACAGTGAAAGTACCGCACGTTGACAAGATACAGGAAGAGAGCCCTCATGAAAAGATTCACACACCACTTCATAAAAATCCTCCCCAATAGACCCCCAAAAGTGCTTATAAAACTGAGATGGTAAACCATCAATGCCAGGGGCTCGGCCTGTTGAGAGCTGCATAACTGCTGTGGACAGCTCTTGCTCTCCAATGCGACTCTTTGCTCAGGTCCCAATTGAGGAAGACTGTGTAACAACTGTTCAGTACACAGAGAGTCACAATCCTCCGCCTTATAGAGGGCAGAATAGAAATCCACGGCATGTTGACCCATTTCACTGTCATCCGTGGTCACCTTCCCATCAGGGAGACGAAGGCAGACCATCTGTTTACGTTGCAATGTCGACTGTCCTAGGTTTTTTTAAAAAAGCACTAGGAGCATCCATATCCTTGAGGGAAGCGAAACGAGACCTAATCAAGGCACCCTTCACTCTTTCATGCAGAAACGACCTCAATTCATGTTTCTTGTCCTGTAAGTTCATGACTAGTCCGGGGTCATTCTGAGTGAGCAACTTCAATTCAATAGATTTAATGTCCTGTTCAAGGGCCCTGGTAGTCTCTTTAACTTCAATTCGAGACAGAGCAGTATACTGTTGACAAAATAATCGTATTTGGGCCTTCCCAACCTCCCACCATTGTCTCAAGGACTCAAAATTCCCTTTTGTAACCCTCAATTTTTCCCAAAACAACAAAAACCTTTCACAAAACATGACATCATGTAACAATTTAACATTAAAATACCAATAAGATGATGACCTTCGTGGACAGGACAAGTGAATATCAACAGTGACAATATGGTGATCAGAGAAACCCACAGGAGTAATGTCACACCTTCCAACCCTACTACAGTATTGCTCAGATACATACAACCTGTCTAACCTTGCTGCACTGACATGACCTTCCTTAACTTTTAGCCATGTGTACTGCCTAACTTTTGCATTCCTTACTCTCCACACATCAGAAAGCTCAAACTCAGTTAATAGACCAGACAGACAAATTGCTGACCGCAGGTGAGGTTCTTCAGCGGTGCGATCAACAGTAAAATCCACTGTACAGTTCCAGTCCCCCCCCTAAAACCATACACCCCTCTTGGTCACACTGTCTTAAGGTTTCCTTTATTTTATCAAAACCAACAATACGCTCTGTACCCTCATTAGGAGCATAAACATTCAAAAAAAACAAAAAAAAACATAACATCCACCTTGACCAACAAAACCCGACCCTTGACAATCTCTGTTGTAGATACCACAGTCACCCCTAAGCCTGAAGAAAACAAGATTGCCACCCCAGCACTGAAATTAGTACCATGACTGAGTACATGCTGCCCCTCCCACCACATACCCCAGTCAACCTCATTTTCCTCATCACTATGTGTCTCCTGTAGGAAAACTACATTAAGCCTTTTCTGTTTTATTACTTCTAATACCCAAGCCCTCTTATTCCTGTCCCTTCCTCCATTACTATTGAGAGAACCTACCCTTAGTACCTCCATATAGAAAAGAAAAAGGAAAAGCAGAAGATACCACAGAGAAACCAGACAAAGAGAATAGAACACCCTATGAGGCATAATCATCATCATTATTTAAATGTTCTCTTAACCTGACCATGTTTCCCACCACCTTTTGCTGCTGCAACAGCAGTAACAAATTTCCTCAAGCGAAACCGCTTCTTCTCACTCAACTGGTCTAACCCCACCGTCTTCTGTAACATCACAGCTGACCTCACAAACTTATCAACATCAAAATAATCTGCCAATTTGACAGATTTCCCAAAAGTCTGATCCAGAAACCCATTTACCTCCTCTAGATCGTAAATTGAGTCCTCACCAGCTGATATCGTTTCCAGAAATAAATCTCTCACTGTTGCCGCTTGCTACAGACCCCCCTCAGCCCCCAGCTGTGCCCTGGACACCATATGTGAATTGATTGCCCCCCATCTATTCTCAGAGTTCGTACTGCTTGGTGACCTAAATTGGGATATGCTTAACACCCCGGCCATCCTACAATCTAAACTAGATGCCCTCAATCTCACACAAATTATCAACGAACCTACCAGGTACAACCCTAAATCCGTAAACATGGGTACCCTCACAGATATCATCCTGACTAACTTACCCTCTAAATACACCTCCGCTGTCTTCAACCAGGATCTCAGCGATCACTGCCTTATTGCCTGCGTCCGTAACGGGTCCGCGGTCAAACGACCACCCCTCATCACTGTCAAACGCTCCCAAAAACACTTCAGCGAGCAGGCCTTCCTAATTGACCTGGCCCAGGTATCCTGGATGGATATAGATCTCATTCCGTCAGTAGAGGATGCCTGGTTGTTCTTTAAAAGTAATTTCCTCTCAATCTTAAATAGACATGCCCCATTCAAAAATACAGAACTAAGAACAGATATAGCCCCTGGTTCTCCTCAGACTTGACTGCCCTTGACCAGCACAAAAACATCCTGTGGCGTACTGCATTAGCATCAAATAGCCCCCGTGATATGCAACTTTTCAGGGAAGTTAGGAACCAATATACACAAGCAGTTAGGAAAGCAAAGGCTAACTTTTTCAAACAGAAATTTGCATCCTGTAGCACTAACTCCAAAAAGTTTTGGGACACTGTAAAATCCATGGAAAATAAGAGCACTTCCTCCCAGCTGCCCACTGCACTGAGGCTAGGAAACACTATCACCACCGATAAATCTACAATAATCGAGAATTTCAACAAGCATTTTGCTACGGCTGGCCATGCTTTCCACCTGGCTACCACTACCCCGGCCACCAGCTCTGCACCCTCCGCTGCAACTTGCCCATGCCCCCCCGCTTCTCCTTCACACAAATCCAGACAGCTGATGTTCTAAAAGAGTTGCAAAATCTGGACCCCTACAAATCATCTGGGCTAGACAATCTGGACCCTTTCTTTCTAAAACTAGCCGCCGAAATTGTCGCAACCCCTATTACTAGCCTGTTCAACCTCTCTTTCGTAACGTCTGAGATCCCCAGAGATTGGAAAGCTGCCGCGGTCATCCCCCTCTTCAAAGGGGGTGACACTCTAGATCCAAACTGTTACAGACCCATATCCATCCTGCCCTGCCTTTCAAAAGTTTTTGAAAGCCAAGTCAACAAACAGATCACCGACCATTACGAATCCCACCGTACCTTCTCCGCTATGCAATCCGGTTTCCGAGCTGGACCATGGGTGCACTTCAGCCACGCTCAAGGTCCTAAATGATATTATAACCGCGATCGATAATAGACAGTACTGTGCAGCCGTTTTCATTGACCTGGCCAAGGCTTTCGACTCTGTCAACCACCGCATTCTTATTGGCAGACTAAATAGCCTTGGTTTCTCAAATGACTGCCTCGCCTGGTTCACCAACTACTTCTCAGATAGAGTTCAATGTGTCAAATCGGAGGGCCTGTTGTCTGGACCTATGGCAGTCTCTATGGGGGTGCCACAGGGTTCAATTCTTGGGCCAACTCTTTTCTCTGTGTATATCAATGACGTCGCTCTTGCTGCTGGTGACTCTCAGATCCACCTCTACGCAGACGACACCATTTTGTATACATCTGGCCCTTCATTGGATACTGTGTTAACAAACCTCCAAACAAGCTTCAATTCCATACAACACTCCTTCAGTAGCCTCCAACTGCTCTTAAACACTAGTAAAACTAAATGCATGCTCTTCAACCGAACGCTGCTTGCACCCGCCCACCCGACTAGAATCACTACTCTAGACGGTTCTGACCTAGAGTATGTGGACAACTACAAATATCTAGGTGTCTGGTTAGACTGTAAACTCTCCTTCCAGACTCACATTAAGAATCTCCAATCCAAAGTTAAATCTAGAATCGGTTTCCTATTTCGCAACAAAGCCTCCTTCACTCATGCTGCCAAACATGCCCTCGTAAAACTGACTATCCTACCGATCCTTGACTTCGGCGATGTCATTTACAAAATAGCCTCCAACACTCTACTCAGCAAATTGGATGTTGTCTATCACAGTGCCATCCGTTTTGTCTCCAAAGCCCCATATAATACCCACCACTGTGACCTGTACGCTCTTGTTGGCTGGTCCTCACTACATATTCGTCGCCAAACCCACTGGCTCCAGGCCATCTATAAATCACTGCTAGGCAAATCCCCGCCTTATCTTAGCTCATTGGTCACCATAGCAACACCCACCCGTAGTCTGCGCTCCAGCAGGTATATCTCACTGGTCATCCCCAAAGCCAACACCTCCTTTGGCCGCAATTCCTTCCAGTTCTCTGCTGCCAATGACTGGAACAAATTGCAAAAATCTCTGAAGCTGGAGACACTTATCTCCCTCACTAACTTTAAGCATCAGTTGTCAGAGCACCTTACCGATCACTGCACCTGTACACAGCCCATCTGAAATTAGCCCGCCCAACTACCTCATCCCTATATTGTTATTTATTTTGCTCATTTGTACCCAGTATCTCTATTTGCACATCATCTCTTGCACATCATTCCAGTGTTAATACTAAATTGTAATTATTTTGCACTATAGCCTATTTTATTGCCTTACCTCCATAACTTGCTAAATTTGCACACTGTATATTAATTGTATTTCTGTTGTATTTTTGACTTTGTTTTGTTTTACCCCATATGTAACTGTGTTGTTGTTTTTATCGCACTGCTTTGCTTTATCTTGGCCAGGTCGCAGTTGTAAATGAGAACTTGTTCTCAACTGGTTTACCTGGTTAAATAAAGGTGAAATAAAAAATAAAATAAATAAAAAAGAGAGATATCCATATCCTTCTCCTGATCCTCCTCAACTGAGGCCACAGACCACTGACTCCCCTCTACCACATCCCTTTCAACACTCCCCACTTGCACCCCATCACTCGTACCAGGCATCTCCTCCACTACCTGGGAGACTAGCCCCACCTGAACCCCATTACTCGTAGTGGGCATCTCCTCCACTACCTGGGAACCTAGCTCCACATGAACCCCCCCCTGTACCCCCAGCACTCATAGTGGGCATCTCCTCCACTACCTGGGAGATTAGCTCCACATGAACCCTCTCCTGTAACCCATTACTTGTAGTGGGCATCTCCTCCACTACCTGGGAGATTAGCTCCACATGTACCCCCTCCTGTACCACAGCACTCGTACTGGGCACCTCCTCACCAGTCTGAGGAAATGGCCCTTCAGATCCATCCTTACCTTCTACAACAATTTTTTTCTGCTGCATAACATTTCCCTCTGGTACAAGTTGCACCTCTGTGCCCTCAACATGGACAACTTGTTCCTCAGCAACAGATGCGTGTGGCTGCTCTACCACTCTCAGCCCACCTCTTCCTACATCAGTGGGCCCAGGCGTTACGAGGACCACCTGCGCCCCTCCCTCTGCCTTCTCCCTTTTCGGGCAAGCATGTCGCTTATGACCAACATCCCCACACTCAAAACACTGTTGACTACCCGTACTAGCATAAGCCATATACAGTCTATTGTCATACTTGACTTTAAACGATAACTCCAAAGTCTGCTCCGGTGAGTCCAAAAACATAAACACCTGTCGCCGAAACGACATTACCTGTTTCAACGCCGGGTGTTTGCAACCCAATGGGACAACCTTAATTGAACTTGCAAACTTCCCAAAGTGCAATAACTCGCGCTCCAATAGCTCATTTGGAATGAACGGCGGTACATTTGAAATCGTTACCCTTGTTGACGGAGAAAAAAGCGGCGTAACTTGAATAAACATTCCTTTAAGAAGTACGCCATGCTCAACCATACGATCAACAAGGCGCTCTTCTTTAAGAAATACCACCACCGCTTTATTCATCCGTGACACATAAGCAACATTCTCATATCCTACCTTCTCTCCTACGGCGACCAGAGAGAGAGAGAGAGAGCGAGCTGGTTGTTTCAGCCTTTACCCTTCATAAACAGTCATGATACCCTCAAAGACAATGTTGTTTCAGCTAGTCCAAATAATTATTACACTACTTTGTGTTTGTCTTTTTGTGCTCTCCAGCCCTTGTTGGACACAGAGCGAAACGGCCCTAACCTGCACTACTTGGTAGGGTGGAGGCGGAAGGATACGGGGGAGGAATGGAGTAATGTGACTACGGTGGGGGCGAAGCACATTGTCCATGACACAGAGACCTACGTTCCCTATGAGATCAAACTGCAGGCCAGGAATGACTTTGGACCAGGACCTGAGTCTAACATCATCATAGGATATTCTGGGGAGGACAGTACGTACACTCACAAACCTATATACAAGTGAAGCAATGTTTATTTTCTATTCATAATGTTTTTTCCCAAATGTTTGCTCTCTTCTCTCTCTTTCTCTCTCGCTCATTCTCTATCTATCTATCTATCTATCTATCTATCTATCTATCTATCTATCTATCTATCTATCTATCTATCTATCTATCTATCTATCTATCTATCTATCTATCTATCTATCTATCTATCTATCTATCTATCTATCTATCTATCTATCTATCTATCTATCTATCTATCTCTCTCTCTCTCTCTCTCTCTCTCTCTCTCTCTCTCTCTCTCTCTCTCTCTCTCTCTCTCTCACTCACTCACTTCTCCACTCACTCACTCACTCACTCACTCACTCACTCACTCACTCACTCACTCACTCACTCACTCACTCACTCACTCATCATGTTCTCTCATCATGCTGATGGTCTCCTACCTGTGTGTTTTCCCCCAGAGCCTACAGCCCCTCCCACGGACCTGCGTGTGTCTAAGATTGACAGCACCAAGGTCAACGTCCACTGGACCCCGGTAGACCCCAGCACTGTACTGGGAGAGTTCAAGGAGTACAGGGTGAGAACAGGACCTCCTGACTACAGACATGCACACACACAGACACACACACACACACACACCCTGTGATGACAGTGTGTGTGGCCCTCTCTCCCAGCTGTACTACTGGCGTGAGGGCAGCATGGTGAAGGATCTGCATGTGAATAAAGAGAAGAAGACTAAAGGGTTCTACAGTACCGTGGCCCAGCCTACAGGCGTACTGTCAGACCTACAGCCATACAGTCACTACCGCATGTTTATGGTGGTCGCCAACAGTCGTTATGAGGGGCCGCATAGCAACCATGTGGAGTTCCATACCAAGGAAGGAGGTGAGACTTGGAGAGGGAAGGACAACTCCAACTATCATAGAGGGCATCAGACAAATGAATTGTGTTTTTACATTGTAGCAGACTCGCTCCTACACCCTTCAACTCTCTCCCTCTTTGTCTCTCTCACACCCTCCATCACTTCCTCTCTCTCTCTCTCTCTCTCTCTCCCCCCTCTCTCTCTCGCTCTCTCGCTCTCTCTCTCTCTGTCTTGCTCTCTCCCCCCCCCTCTCTCTCTCTCTCTCTCTCTCTCTCTCTCTCTCTCTCTCTCCTCTCTCTCTCGTCTCTCTCTCTCTGTCTCGCTCTCTCTCCCTCTCTCTCTCTCTCTCTCTCTCTCTCTCTCTCTCTCTCTCTCTCTCTCTCTCTCTCTCTCTCTCTCTCTCCTGTGTGTGTAGTGCCAGACCTTCCTCAGTTCTTTAAAATCGTCCAGAGGAGTCCAGACTCTATCCACCTGGAGTGGGACAAACCCCTGGAGCCTAACGGCATTCTGATTGGATACACACTCAACTATCAAGCAGGTGAGCCCTTCTGATTGGATAAACAGTAAAGTACCAGACAAGTGAGGACTTCTGATTGGTTACACAGTCAAATGACAGTGAGGTGAGCACTTCTGATTGGATAGATGACAGGTGATCAGTTCTGGACACAGTGGTATACACTGAACAATACGTTTTGTTAGCAGGTCAGAAAGGTCTTTCTAATAATGATACAAATCTAAGCTCATAACAGAGATTCCATCATCTCTTTTTAACATAAGGTTATGTCGATAGATGACACACTGCATTAGCTGACTAGCTGTCTGTGTATGTTGTGTTGTGTGTGTGTCCCTGTAGTGAACGGGTCACGTGTGGGCCGTATGCAGATGGAGAGTTTCCTCCCTAACGTGACAGCCTACAGACTCCGCTTGCCAGACCGAGCTATCCGCTACAAGTTCTACCTGGCAGCCCTCACACAGGTGGGAGCAGGGGAGGTCTACGCTGAGGAGTCTCCTCACTTCACCAACGAAGGTAAGTCGCCTCGCCACTGCATGCACATACACACACTCTGGCTCATACACACACACACACACACACATACAGACACACTCAACTCAGACCTTTTTGCTATTACACACACTCACATATGTAGACACATTGTTGTCCCCAACGATGAAATCGGGGAGGGGACTGTGGATCTGTCTCCGTCTGTCAGTATGTGCGTTTGTACCTTAGTCACACGCGATATCTCAGACAGCACTGGGCCTCAAGGATGTGTCTTGCCATAGAGATTCGGCATTTACAAAATGACACTGATTGGCCCAAGGCGGGAGCTATAGTAATGAACTGAAATGTGTTAGTCACACGCGATATCTCACTTGGCCCAAGGGGGGCGCTGCATCATTCGTGGGGGACGTTTACTGTGATTTTACAGGTAAGTTGTTTAAGGCTGATATGCAGTAAGTCACCAGCTTGCATGGTCATGGGGCACATATGTGTTTGTTTTTCTTCTTCAGTGATGTAGTATGCTGGGTAATGAAAGATTTGGGGGTCATTGTAGAGGAGCAATCAAACAGATAACCAGAATGTATCTATACAGATGATCGTTAATTCACTGTGAGTTTAGAGTGACAAACTTCACAAAGACTGAATCCAAAAATGAAACCATCTATACTATGTAGACACAAAAAAAGTGTGATTTAAAAAAAAGAAGGTGGGATTTCTGAGTTAGTCTTAGCTCTTTCTGGGGACTGGGTTAGATGTTTGTGATGTGCATGAACGCACATCACACACACACACACACACACACACACTGGTGTTAGTAGCGATCAATAGGTCAGTCAGTCTCCCTGAGTGCAGAATCACCCAGTGTTCTCCTTCTTGGCATGTCTCCTGTCTGTCTGTCTGTCTGTCGTTGTGCTCTTTTGTCAGAATGTTATTTTCTCTCTCTTTGTCTCTCTTCCTCTCCACTGGCTGACCCTCTGTAGTGTCTTTTAACGCTGTGTCTTTCTCTCTCAGCCTCTCCGATTTCCGCTCTTGTTTTCCCTCCTCCACTTGCTGTCTCTCACTTTTCTTCCCCTCTTCTCTGTCTGTCTCCCCCTCCCCCTCCCCTGTCTCCCCCTCTCTCTCACCTGTCTCCCCTACTCTCTCACCTGTCGCTCCCTCTCTCTCACCTGTCTTCCCCTCTCTCTCACCTGTCTCCCCCCTCTCTCACCTGTGTCCCCCTCCTCCCCCTCCCCCTCTCTCTCATCTGTCTCCCCCCTCCCCTGTCTCCCCCTCTCTCTCACCTGACTCCCTCTCCCTCTCCCTCTCCCTCTCCCTCTCCCTCTCCCTCTCCCTCTCCCTCTCCCTCTCCCTCTCCCTCTCCCTCTCCCTCTCCCTCTCCCTCCTCTCTGTCTGTCTCTCCCTGGGTGTTAACAGAATACTTTTTCAGCTCAGGTACTGACCACTCAGGTGTAGGTAACGGGAATTGCACAGCCCGTCTGTCTGTCTATCTGTCTTACTCCTCTCCGACTCTGTCTCACTCAATTTTTGAGCAATGGTGACCAGCTCAAATTAGTGACCATGTCATCTTTGCATTTCCATACTACTTTGCCTGGTGATCATATCATATGTTTCTACCCCCCTTCTGATGACAGAAGTACAGACCCAGGCACTTTCTATTCTCAAAAAGGTGTGGAAACAAACAAAACAAATTAGGGGGTAACTTTGAGGTCTGTCAAGGGTAAAACCCTGAGCGAAACAACTTTTGAATATGTATGAGTTATCATCGAACAATTACATTCATTACTAACTAAGCTATTCAAAATGTCAATCAGTAGATTTATTTAATAGAACAATTAGTAAACAGCCATAAGGGTTGACATTGTCATCTAAATAAATTAGCAATTCATCTTGACAGAGAGCCTTGTACTGTGATCAGACAAAGTTCTCTGTACTGGACTGAACTGCACTCTAACAAACACTGGCTTCCCCTCTGTCCTCCAGCTGTCTGTCTGTCTATGATGTCTCTCTATCTGTCACTATATCTTTCGGTCTATAGGTGAGTCGCTGTGTGCTTTCAGGGATTGAACAAACCCATAGAACTCACAGGGTCCTATTTGACCTTGATCATAGAACCTACAGTATGTGGTCAGTTAAAACGCTCTTACAGTGCATTCAGAAAGTATTCAGACCCCTTCACTTTTTCAACATTTTGTTACGTTACAGCCTTATTCTAAAATGGATTAAATCAATCTACACACAATACCCCATAATGACAAAGCAACATTTTTTGTAAATCTATTCAAAATAAAAAACGGAAATATCACATTTACATAAGTATTCAGACCCTTTACTCAGTAATTTGTTGAAGCACCTTTGGCAGCGATTAAAGCTTTGAGTTTTCTTGGCACATCTGTATTTGGGGAGTTTCTCCCATTCTTCTCTGCAGATCCTCTCAAGCTCTGTCAAGTTGGATGGGGAGCGTCACTGCACAGCTTTTTTCAGGTCTCTCCAAAGATGTTAGATCGGGTTCAAGTCAGGGCTCTGGCTGGGCCTCTCAAGGACATTCAGAGACTTGTCTCGAAGCCACTCCTGCGTTGTTTTGGCTGTGTGCTTACGGTCGTTGTCCTGTTGGAAGGTGAACCGTCGCCCCAGTCTGAGGTCCTGAGCGCTCTGGAGCAGGTTTTCATCAAGGATCTCTCTGTACTTTGCTCCGTTCATCTTTCCCTCGATTCTGACTAGTCTCCCAGTCCCTGCCGCTGAAAAACATCCCCTCAGCATGATGCCGCCACCACCATTTTTAGCCATAGGGATGGTGCCAGGTTTCCTCCAGACGTGACACTTGGCATTCAGGCCAAATAGTTCAATCTTGGATTCATCAGAGCAGAGCATCTTGTTTCTCATGGTCTGAGAGTCCTTCAGGTGCCTTTTGGCAACTCCAAGCAGACTGTCATGTGCCTTTTACTGAGGAGTGGCTTCCGTCTGGCCACTCTACCATAAAGGCCTGATTGGTAGAGTGCTGCAGAGATGATTGTCCTTCTGGAAGGTTCTCCCATCTCCACAGAGGAACTCTGGAGCTCTGTCAGAGTGACCATTGGGTTCTTGGTCACCTCCGTGACCAAGGCCCTTCTCCCCCAATTGCTCAGTTTGGCCGGGCGGCCAGCTCTAGGATGAGTCTTGGTGGTTCCAAACTTCTTCCATTTAAGAATGATGGTGGCCACTGTGTTCTTGGGGATCTTCAATGCTGCAGAAATGTTTTGGTACCCTTCCCCAGATCTGTACCTCGACACAATCCTGTCTCGGAGCTCTACGCACAATTCCTTCGACTCATGGCTTGGTTTTTGCTCTGAAATGCACTGTCAACTGTGGGACCTTATATAGACAGATGTGTCCAAATCATGTCCAATCAATTGAATTTACCATAAGTGGACTCCAATCAAGTTGTAGAAACATCTCAAAGATGATCAGTGGAAACAGGATGCACCTGAGCTCAATTTCGAGTCTCATAGCAAAGGGTCTGAATACTTTTTCTGTTGTTGTTTTTTTATAAATGTACAAAAAGTTTTCGCTTTGTCATTATGGGGTATTGTGTGTAGATTGATGAGGATTATTATTTTAAAATCCATTTTAGAATAAGGCTGTAAAGTAACAAAGTGTAAAAAGGGAAGGGGTCTGAATACTTTCCGAATGCACTGTAAAGGTAAAGGAATGAGTTTAGAAAGAACTAATGTCTCTGCCTCAACCTTCAGTTTTATTTTCAGTCACTTGTATATAGCAAAGTTGAACATGAATGGAATTGTATTTCTATCCTAGTTGTGTGTGGTCCTGATGTACTGTATCACCCTCATGCACTTACGGAAATCGTGAATGTCATGGATATGGAGGCTTACATATCCTGACCTAGTGAGATATACATGGCGGAGGCTCAATCAAGCTAGTCATCTTGACTTCTTTCTTATGTCATTCTCGTTAGCACCAAAAGTTTAAAAAGTGTTGATAAGGGACAGAATGCGGTCAGACCATCAGATAATAGGCATATAAATTACTCTTACTGAATTTCCACGTGGGCGAGGATATTGGATATTGAATCAAAGCCTATTGGATGATAACTTGTTTTTAACTAGGACAGAGGAATTTATAACTTAATTTTTCCGACATAACATAGGTACAGCAAATCCCCTTATTGTATGGGACACATTTAAATGTGCCTTTAGAGGCCATGCAATTCAGTACTCATCACGAAAACAAAAACAATTTAGGTTAAAAGAGTCCATACTAACAAAGGAAATAGAAGGTCTAACAGAACAGATAGATAGCAATAAAAAAAAATTTACCATAGAGGCTCAGAATAAGTTAGAGGAAAAACAAAAAGAAATGGAGGAACTTATTCAAGAAAGATGAAGTGTAATATATTATAAAAAATAAAGAAAACTGGATGGAATATGGCGAAAAATGCACCAAATTCCTTGTTTAATCTTCAACATTGAAATGCTACCAAAAATAATTTACTGAAATTGGTTACAAATGACGGAGTCACCCATGATTCACCAAATTATTTTTTGAAGGAGGAAGCAAAGTACTTTAAGCATATGTTTTCGTTTCAATCTCATTCATCTCCTCTAACCGAAGCTAATTGTATGGATTTTATTTTTGTATTGATAATGTAAAATGAACAGCCGTACAGAAAGACTCATATGAAGGCGAAATGACAGAGGAGGAACTTCTTGATGTAATTAAACCCTTTAAGTCCGGGAAAACTCCAGGGCTGGTGGCATACCAGTTGAGGTATACCAAACCTTTTTTGATATACTCAGAGGACCGTTATTAGCATGTTTTAACCACTCCTATGTAAATGGTAGATTATCAGACACTTGACAAGGTCTGATTTCATTATTACTGAAACAGGATACAAGTGGGACATATAAAGATCCAGTCCATTAAAAAAATTGTAGGCCCCTTGTGATGCAAAAATTCTAGCAAACTGTATAGCGCATAGAATTAAAAAGGTATTGTCGGACATTATTCATCCTAATCAGACAGGTTTTTTACATGGACGATACATTGGAGATAATATAAAGCAAGTACTGGAAACAATAGAACACTATGAAAAATCTGGGAAACCAGGCCTTGTATTCATAGCAGACTTTGAAAAGGCTTTTGATAAAGTACGACTGGAGTTTATATATAAATGCCTGGAACATTTCAATTTTGGAGAATCTCTTATAAAATGGGTAAAAATCATGTATAGTAACCCTAGGTGTAAAATAGTACATAATGGCTATTTCTCTTTAGGTTTTTAACTGTTAAGAGGAGTAAAACAAGGTTGTCCACTATCGGCATATCTATTTATTATGGCCATCGAAATGTTAGCTATTAAAATCAGATCCAACAATAATATCAAGGGATTAGAAATCCAGGGCTTAAAAACAAAGGTGTCATTGTACGCTGATGATTAATGTATTCTCATAAATCCACAACTTGGATCCCTCCACAGCCTCATAGAGGATCTAGATAACTTTTCTAACCTCTCTGGATTACAACCAAATTATAATAAGTGTAATATATTACGTATTGGATCACTAAAAAATACAACTTTTACATTACTGTGTAGCTTACCAATAAAATGGTCTGATGGTGATGTGGATATACTCGGTATACATATCCCAAATGAAAGAAATGATCTCACTCCAATACATTTTAATAGAAAGTTAGCAAAAATAAATAAGATCTTGCTACCATGGCAAGTTAAATACCTATCTATTTGTGGAAAAATCTCCCTGATTAACTCTTTAGTAATATCCCATTTTACCTATTTGCTTATGGTCTTGCCTACACCTAGCGAACAGATTAGTAAAATATATGAGAAAAAAATATTCCATTTTATTTGTAACAGCAAGCCAGACAAAATTAAACGGGCCTATTTATATAATGAATATGAATTCGGAGGGCAGAAATTATTAAATATTAAAGCATTAGACCTCTCACTAAAGGCTTCCGTCTGTCAATGGGTGCTGAAGGTGGGTGTGGTGTATGAATCAGGCGCAGGACGCAGAGGCTCAGTCCAAAAGACTTTAGTGCAATATTCACGAAAATAAATAAGCACAATAAGCCCGAAGGCGAATACACGGCGCACACAGGCGTCAAATAAACGGCGCACTAACATGTGCAAAAAGAACCTCTCCAAAACACTGGAGGGAAATAAGTAGCTCCAACACGAAACAGAAGAGCAAACACACACAAAGACAAACACAACCAACGAGAACTAAATAGGACACTAACGAGGACTAACAAGACACAGGTGTACAACATCAAGACAAAACCAAACGAACATGAAACATAGATCGGTGGCAGCTAGTACTCCGGGGACGACGACCGCCGAAGCCTGCCCGAACCAGGAGGAGGAGCAGCCTCGGCCGAAACCGTGACACAGTCATACAAAAGTTATATTTAAATCCGAACTGGTTCTCTAGCAGATTAGTAAGAATGTCTCACCCTATGTTCAAGAATGGCCTTTTTCCCATTATTCAAATTTCAACCTCTCTCTTTCAGTTATTTGAAAAGGAAATAATCTCCCAAATATCACTATTTCTAAAACAAGCCATAGAAAGTTGGTTGCAATTTCAATTTCATCCACCAGAAACGACAGAACAAATAATACAACAAATATTGTGGTTAATCTCAAATATACTAATTGATACAAAAAAAACATGTTTAGAAAAAAAAAAAAGGTATAATCTTCGGAAATTATATCATAGGTAGGACTAGTGGAGTTATGTTGCACATGCAGCTAACAAAAACATATGGAAATGTCTGCTCTCCCCAAAATTACAACCAACTAATTGCAGCATTACCGCAAAAATGGAAGAGGAAAGTGGAAGAGAAAAAGTAAGGAACTTGTCTGTCGGCCCTGCATTAAAGACCATAATTGGTTAAAGAAAAGTGTGATAAATAAAAAAGTATACCAGTTTCATTTAAGGACCAAAAAAATTGATAGCCGTGCCATATAGATTACAAAATTGTTGGGAAGAGATTTTTGACGTACCGATTCCATGGCACATGGTTTATGAACTGATACGCAAAACGACGCCGGATTCAAAACGTATAATTTTTCAATTGAAATTATTATAAAAAATTATTGTATCCAATAGAATGTTATTTATATGGGGGATACAACCTTCCCAGCTCTGCAGATTTTGCTGCGAAGAGACAGAATCGTTAGATCATTTGTTTTGGTACTGTCCATATGTAGCTAGTTTTTGGTCACAGGTCCAGGAATGGCTGAAGAATTGCAATATTTACCTGGAGCTAACCCTGCAGATAGCACTACTGGGTGACCTGAAAAGTCATAGTCAATCGATCAATAATATAATAATACTTTTAGCAATAATGTTTATTTACAATTTACAATCTGTAGAAACAATGAGAATAGAAAGGTTCAGAAGTTTTGCAAAGCATCACAGCACAGTTGAAAAATATATGGCAAATAGAAATCCGATATGGGTGGTGTTAAGAGATAGATGGAAGGGGTTGAATGGAGCTGAAGGTTGGGATTAATAACAACCAATAACAACAAGATAACTAATGTAAAACATACTGTGTCCATAAAACGTATATAGGTTATACATTTAGAACTGTTGTGAAAGAGCACAGTTTGAAAGATATGGACATCAGAAATAGATGGGAGAGGTTGAGGGTAGAGGAAGGACAGGAGTAAAAACAAACCAAATAGAACTATTGTAAAATAGACTGTGTCCATAAAATGTAAATAGTATGTATACGCTGGAAGTAGAGGCCTAAGCATTGTTGTTCACTAGTTTACTCCAATTAAGGGAGGGGTGGTAGGGTTAGAAAGTAATAAAGGAAAATATTTATTTTTTAAAGGATATGTACAGTGGGGGAAAAAAGTATTTAGTCAGCCACCAATTGTGCAAGTTCTCCCACTTAAAAAGATGAGAGAGGCCTGTAATTTTCATCATAGGTACACGTCAACTATGACAGACAAAATGAGAATTTTTTTCTCCAGAAAATCACATTGTAGGATTTTTTATGAATTTATTTGCAAATTATGGTGGAAAATAAGTATTTGGTCAATAACAAAAGTTTCTCAATACTTTGTTATATACCCTTTGTAGGCAATGACACAGGTCAAACGTTTTCTGTAAGTCTTCACAAGGTTTTCACACACTGTTGCTGGTATTTTGGCCCATTCCTCCATGCAGATCTCCTCTAGAGCAGTGATGTTTTGGGGCTGTCGCTGGGCAACACAGACTTTAAACTCCCTCCAAAGATTTTCTATGGGGTTGAGATCTGGAGACTGGCTAGGCCACTCCAGGACCTTGAAATGCTTCTTACGAAGCCACTCCTTCGTTGCCCGGGCGGTGTGTTTGGGATCATTGTCATGCTGAAAGACCCAGCCACGTTCATCTTCAATGCCCTTGCTGATGGAAGGAGGTTTTCACTCAAAATCTCACGATACATGGCCCCATTCATTCTTTCCTTTACACGGATCAGTCGTCCCTGGTCCCTTTGCAGAAAAACAGCCCCAAAGCATGATGTTTCCACCCCCATGCTTCACAGTAGGTATGGTGTTCTTTGGATGCAACTCAGCATTCTTTGTCCTCCAAACACGACGAGTTGAGTTTTTACCAAAAAGTTCTATTTTGGTTTCATCTGACCATATGACATTCTCCCAATCCTCTTCTGGATCATCCAAATGCACTCTAGCAAACTTCAGATGGGCCTGGACATGTACTGGCTTAAGCAGGGGGACACATCTGGCACTGCAGGATTTGAGTCCCTGGCGGCGTAGTGTGTTACTGATGGTAGGCTTTGTTACTTTGGTCCCAGCTCTCTGCAGGTCATTCACTAGGTCCCTCCGTGTGGTTCTGGGATTTTTGCTCACCGTTCTTGTGATCATTTTGACCCCACGGGGTGAGATCTTGCGTGGAGCCCCAGATCGAGGGAGATTATCAGTGGTCTTGTATGTCTTTCATTTCCTAATAATTGCTCCCACAGTTGATTTCTTCAAACCAAGCTGCTTACCTATTGCAGATTCAGTCTTCCCAGCCTGGTGCAGGTCTACAATTTTGTTTCTGGTGTCCTTTGACAGCTGTTTGGTCTTGGCCATAGTGGAGTTTGGAGTGTGACTGTTTGAGGTTGTGGACAGGTGTCTTTTATACTGATAACAAGTTCAAACAGGTGCCATTAATACAGGTAACAAGTGGAGGACAGAGGAGCCTCTTAAAGAAGAAGTTACAGATCTGTGAGAGCCAGAAATCTTGCTTGTTTGTAGGTGACCAAATACTTATTTTCCACCATAATTTGCAAATAAATTCATTAAAAATCCTACAATGTGATTTTCTGGAAAAGAAAATCAAAATTTGTCTGTCATAGTTGACGTGTACCTATGATGAAGATTACAGGCCTCTCTCATCTTTTTAAGTGGGAGAACTTGCACAATTGGTGGCTGACTAAATACTTTTTTCCCCCACTGTATATATATGTATGTATATGTTTGTATGTATGTATGTATGTGCATATGTATGTGTTTATATATGTATTTATATGTGTGTATGTATGTACAGTTGAAGTCGGAAGTTTACATACACTTAGGTTGGATTCATTAAAACTCGTTTTTCAACCACTCCACAAATTTCTTGTTAACAAACTATAGTTTTGGCAAGTCGGTTAGGACATCTACTTTGTGTATGACACAAGTCATTTTTCCAACAATTGTTTACAGACAGATTATTTCACTTATAATTCACTGTATCACAATTCCAGTGGGTCAGAAGTTCACATACACTAAGTTGACGGTACCTTTAAACAGCTTGGAAAATTCCAGAAAATGATGTCATGGCTTTAGAAGCTTCTGATAGGATAATTGACATCATTTGAGTCAATTGGAGGTGTACCTGTGGATGTATTTCAAGGCCTACCTTCAAACTCAGTGCCTCTTTCCTTGACATCATGGGAAAATCAAAAGAAATCAGCCAAGACCACAGAATTTATTTTGTAGAACACACATCTGGTTCATCCTTGGGAGCAATTTCCAAACGCCTGAAGGTACCACGTTCATCTGTACAAGCAATATTACGCAAGTATAAATACCATGGGACCACGCAGCCGTCATACCGCTCAGGAAGGAGACGCGTTCTGTCTCCTAGAGATGAACGTACTTTGGTGCGTTTGGTGAGGAAACAGGTACAAAAGTATCTATATCCACAGTAAAACGAGTCCTATATCGTCATAACCTGAAAGGCCACTCAGCAAGGAAGAAGCCACTGCTCCAATACCGCCATAAAAAAAGCCAAACTACGGTTTGCAACTGCACATGGGGACAAAGATCGTACTTTTTGGAGAAATATCCTCTGGTCTGATGAAACAAAAATAGAACTGTTTGGCAATAATGACCATCGTTATATTTGAAGGAAAAGGGGGAAGGCTTGCAAGCCGAAGAACACCATCCCAACCGTGAAGCACGGGGGTGGCAGCATCATGCTGTGGGGGTACTTTGCTGCAGGAGGGACTGGTGCACTTCACAGAATAGATGGCACCATGAGGAAGGAAAATTATGTGGATATATTGAAGCATCATCTCAAGACATTAGTCAGGAAGTTAAAGCTTGGTCACAAATGGGTCTTCCAAATGGAAGCATACTTCCAAAGTTGTGGCAAAATGGCTTAAGGACTACAAAGTCAAGGTAAAAAACTGAGTCAAGGACTTCAACTGTTAAGGACTTCAACTGAGTTTAAATGTATTTGGCTAAGGTTTATGTAAACTTCCAACTTGAAGTCGGAAGTTTACATACACCTTAGCCAAATACATTTAAACTCAGTTTTTCACAATTCCTGACATTTAATCCTAGTAAAAAGTCCCTGTCAGTTAGGATCACCACTTTATTTTAAGAATGTGAAATGTCAGAATAATATTAGAGTAAATGATTTATTTAAGCTTTTATTTATTTCATCACAAACCCAGTGGGTCAATAGTTTACATACTCAATTAGTATTTGGTAGTATTGCCTTTAAATTGTTTAACTTGGGTCAAATGTTTCAGGTAGCCTTCCACAAGCTTCCCACAAAAAGTTGGGTGAATTTTGGCCCATTCCTCCTGACAGAGCTGATGTCAGGTTTGTATGCCTCCTTGCTTGCACACGTTTTTTCAGTTCTGCCCACAAATGTTCTATAGGATTGAGGTCAGGGCTTTGTGATGGCCACTCCAATACCTTGACTTTGTTGTCCTTAAGCCATTTTGCCACAACTTTGGAAGTATGCATGGGGTCATTGTCCAGTTGGAAGACCCATTTGCGACCAAGCTTTAACTTCCTGACTGATGTCTTGAGATGTTGCTTCAATATATCCACATAATTTTCCTTCCTCATGATGCCATCTATTTCGTGAAGTGCACCAGTCACTCATGCAGCAAAGCACCCCCACAGCATGATGCTGCCACCCCCGTGCTTCACGGTTGGGATGGTGTTCTTCGGCTTGCAAACATCCCCCTTTTTCCTCCAAACATAACGATGGTCATTATGGCCAAACAGTTCTATTTTTGTTTCATCAGACCAGAGGACATTTCTCCAAAAAGTACGATCTTTGTCCCCATATGCAGTTGCAAACCGTAGTCTGGCTTTTTTATGGCGGTTTTGGAGCAGTGGCTTCTTCCTTGCTGAGCGGCCTTTCAGGTTATGTCGAAATAGGACTCGTTTTACTGTGGATATAGATACTTTTGTACCTGTTTCCTCCAGCATCTTCACAAGGTCCTTTGCTGTTGTTCTGGGATTGGTTTACACTTTTCGCACCAAAGTACGTGCATCTCTAGGAGACAGAACGCGTCTCCTTCCTGAGCGGTATGACGGCTGCGTGGTCCCATGGTGTTTATACTTGCGTACTATTGTTTGTAAGGATGAACGTGGTACCTTCAGGCGTTTGGAAATTGCTCCCAAGGATGAACCAGACTTGTGGAGGTCTACAATTTATTTTCTGAGGTCATGGCTGATTTCTTTTGATTTTCCCATGATGTCAAGCAAAGAGGCACTGAGTTTGAAGGTAGGCCTTGAAATACATCCACAGGTACTCCTCCAATTGACTCAAATTATGTCAATTAGCCTATCAGAAGCTTCTAAAGCCATGACATCATTTTCTGGAATTTTCCAAGCTGTTTAAAGGCACAGTCAACTTAGTGTATGTAAACTTCTTACCCACTGGAATTGTAATACAGTGAATTATAAGTGAAATAATCTGTCTGTAAACAATTGTTGGAAAAATTACTTGTCATGCCGACTTGCCAAAACTATAGTTTGTTAACAAGAAATTTGTGGAGTGGTTGAAAAACTAGTTTTAATGACTCCATCCTGAGTGTATGTAAACTTCCGACTTCAACTGTATGTATGTGTGTGTATGTATGTACATATGTGTGTGTGTGTGTGTATATATATATATATATATATATATATATATATATATATATATATATTTGCAAATAAATATATGGGGGATTGGAGGTGATGCAGACAATTACGTTGATGCAATATTATAGCTGATCTAAAATAAAAATAAGAAATTAATAAAAGTCTAGGTCAGGATCACCTGTAGCATAGTCAGTGTCAACTTCCTGATCTTTCTGAGGTTTGAACTTTGAACCCAATCCCTGATGGCACATTTTCAACTCGAATCAAGACATAATTTCCGGTCTGTCACAAGCCTTGGATCTTGTGTACTGACTGAGCCAACAAAGAAGTCGTCCCATATTGACATGGATGCACTGTGGGGTGTGGGAGAGACTTGCTTTCATTTTTAAGTGGAGATGTGAGTACATTTCCGGGGGTGGGGTGAGGGGGTGAATTAAGTTTATACTGCTCTTCCTGGAATGAATCTCCATCATCAAACGTTCTCTGCTTCTCATTAATTCGCATTCTCGCTCACCGCTGCTTGCACTTCAGCTGTCGGGTGGGGGGTCACAGGTAAGATGTCCCTGAGCTTGGGGTTCAACCCTTCTGAAAGGCAATGCTTCTGGTCTCTGCCTTTTGACTGATACAGCCTGGGATTGGTGCAGATTTTAGATTGACATGGCTTGCGGCCAATGTGATCTTTGGCTGGCTGTTTAGCGTTACCTGGGCAACAAGGGTTCTTAAGCACCTGCCTGTACTTATGCCTGCTTTTCCTCCTCTTCCTCTTCTTCTCTCATGGTTGGCTCTCTCTAGCATGCTGCGTGTCATGGCTGATCTGAGGGAGTTTGGGAAGTATGCATGGGGGAGGGAGGAGGGAGGGATGCAGTTCAACAAGCATGAGTTAATCTGCTCTCTAGTGGGATCCTCCAAATGGAGATGTTCATCAACTTCAAGGTAAAAAGAAGCGTAACACGAAGATCCTACATAGGTCCTACAAAGAAGGTCATAGAGTGAGGGAAAAAAGTATTTGATCCCCTGCTGATTTTGTACGTTTGCCCAATGACAAAGACATGATCAGTCTATAATTTTAATGGTAGGTTTGTTTGAACAGTGAGAGACAGAATAACAACAAAAAAATCCAGAAAAACGCATCTCAAAAATTTTATAAATTGATTTGCATTTTAATGAGGGAAATAAGTATTTGACCCCTCTGCAAAACATGACTTAGTACTTGGTGGCAAACCCCTTGTTGGCAATCACAGAGGTCAGACGTTTCTTGTAGTTGGCCACCAGGTTTGCACACATCTCAGGAGGGATTTTGTCCCACTCCTCTTTGCAGATCTTCTCCAAGTCATTAAGGTTTCGAGGCTGACGTTTGGCAACTCAAACCTTCAGCTCCCTCCACAGATTTTCTATGGGAGACTGGCTAGGCCACTCCTGGACCTCTTGAGCCACTCCTTTGTTGCCTTGGCCGTGTGTTTTGGGTCATTGTCATGCTAGAATACCCATCCACGACCCATTTTCAATGCCCTGGCTTAGGGAAGGAGGTTCTCACCCAAGATTTGACGGTACATGGCCCTGTCCATCGTCCCTTTGATGTGGTGAAGTTGTCCTGTCCCCTTAGCAGAAAAACACCCCCAAAGCGTAATGTTTCCACCTCCATGTTTGACGGTGGGGATGGTGTTCTTGGGGTCATAGGCAGCATTCCTCCTCCTCCAAACACGGCGAGTTGAGTTGATGCCAAAGAGCTCGATTTTGGTCTCATCTGACCACAACACTTTCACCCAGTTCTCCTCTGAATCATTCAGATGTTCATTGGCAAACTTCAGACGGGCCTGTATATGTGGTTTCTTGAGCAGGGGGACCTTGCGGGCGCTGCAGGATTTCAGTCCTTCACGGCATAGTGTGTTACCAATTGTTTTCTTGGTGACTATGGTCAAAGCTGCCTTGAGATCATTGACAAGATCCTCCCGTGTAGTTCTGGGCTGATTCCTCACCGTTCTCATGATCATTGCAACTCCACGAGGTGAGATCTTGCATGGAGCCCCAGGCCGAGGGAGATTGACAGTTATTTTGTGTTTCTTCCATTTGCGAATAATCACACCAACTGTTGTCACCTTCTCACCAAGCTGCTTGGCGATGGTCTTGTAGCCCATTCCAGCCTTGGGTAGGTCTACAATCTTGTCCCTGACATCCTTGGAGAGCTCTTTGGTCTTGGCCATGGTGGAGAGTTTGGAATCTGATTTTGATTGCTTCTGTGGACAGGTGTCTTTTATACAGGTAACAAGCTGAGATTAGGAGCACTCCCTTTAAGAATGTGCTCCTAATCTCAGCTCGTTACCTGTATAAAAGACACCTGGGAGCCAGAAATCTTTCTGATTGAGAGGGGGTCAAATACTTATTTCCCTCATTAAAATGCAAATCAATTTATAACATTTTTGACATGCGTTTTTCTGGATTTTGTTGTTGTTATTCTGTCTCTCACTGTTCAAATAAACCTACCACATGCCTTTGTCAGTGGGCAAACGTACAAAATCAGCAGGGGATCAAATACTTTTTTCCCTCACTGTACATATGCCCCTGTATGTTCACTGTAGATACTGTGATGATGATGCTCAAAATGGCGTCCGACGAAAACAAGGCTCCTTTGTAATAACAGTAGGGTATCTAAATATGGATTTCCCATAACTTCCTGTTTATTCTAAATAAACTCCACACAAGATAGAGCTGCTCTGTTTGTTGATATGGGCCAGGATGGGGGTTGAGGAGTGTCATAGCAGCAGTTGGCCACTTGGGGGCACTGATATTCCACTTTAAGGCCCTCATCGTGGGTTGTGTGATGAGTAAATTATCTATAAAAAAGTATATTTCTGTTGACCTCTTTTGGCTAATTGGACAGTTGCCTTTTCCTTATTTCTGCACCAGTCAACAGTGCTGGTTCTGGGAAATTCCATATCACCTTTCTGCTCATTGGTTCATTGACTTTCTCTCTGTGTCTCTATTAGTGTGTGTGATTACCTGTGATTTCCTGCTTTTGTCTTTAACCCTGTGCTCTCTTCCCCCTGCCCTGTAGTCGAGCCTACAGACGTCTCCGTGTCTACAACTGTCCCTCCTCCTCCTCCTCCTCCTCCCACTACTACCGCTGCTACTACAACCAGTAGTACTACTACTACTACTACTACTATTACTACTACTACTATTACAACTCCTAGCACTACTACTACTACTACCACAGCTGCTACTGCTGCGACTACTACTACCACTCCTGTGTTGGTTACCGTCACCAAGCAAGCAGATAAGAATGTGTTGGGTACATACAGTAGGCCTACTGTTAACTTTAGGGTACCTTTAGTTCAGTCATTCTCTTCCATGGCAGTATAGATGAAATAGATTGACAATGGATGACACTTTTAAAGAGGCATTTTAAAGCTGTGTTGTGTTATTTGTATATCTTCCCCAAGATTCAAGTGATAAATTAATAAGCTTTAATTTGAAGCATTTTGATTGGCTACTCTCTCCTGACCAGGAAGGAAGCATTTGGAGGAACTGGCTGCATTCCAATATACCACTTCATTACCTTGTCATATCTCCTTGGAGATAGGATACAGGAAATTAAGTCACTTTAAAGTATTGGAACGTAACCATTAACTCAACACTGTTCGGTCGGGCTGTGAGAATCCAACGTATAAATAATAACAGTTAGAGGGTGTTTGTGGGCCATTATAACTCTGTTCAATACAGTGTTCCTATTAAGGGGATACATGGGCTACTGGGCACCTCCATTACAAATCAAGACACCCCTATAATTGTTAAGACATTAACTGTGGAGTGGACACCACCAGAAGTGTTAAGACATCAATGTTGACACTCCTTAAAAGTGTTCAAATATAACACTGTTTATAGGGCAACCCTAAATCTAAACCTAACACTAGAACCATTGTGTGATTGCAACCTTGCGTGTGTGGCTGTTGTAACACGCCCCTCTCTGCTCCACCTTGCCCCTGACCCTGCCCTGACCCCTGACCCCGCCCTGCCCTCTAGTAGGCATGGCTCCTGGGAGGGTGATCTGGAACCTGACGGTGGAGCCTAACAGTAACTACGCTAACGTCAGCTGGAACCACAACTTCCCGGCCAGCAGCAGCGAGTTCCAGCTAGAGTTCACACTGGACAGTAAGATCCACACCCAGAGTTTGTGTCAGATCTTAGGCTGGACAATAAGAAAAGACCCAGAGTTTGTGTCAGAGCTTCTGGACGATAAGAAAAGACCCAGAGTTTGTGCCAGAGCTTCTGGACAATAAGAAAAGACCCAGAGTTTGTGCCAGAGCTTCTGGACAATAAGAAAAGACCCAGAGTTTGTGCCAGAGCTTCTGGACAATAAGAAAAGACCCAGAGTTTGCAACAGGCAAACTGAATGAAGCCCAGCTCAAGTATTTGAAAGGATTTGACATACGTATTTAACCCAAGTCTGATCGTATCAAACCTACAGTTCAAAATCCATCCTAGGCAGAAATGTCAATAGTGAAGTCAGTCTTCAGACGGTCTATCTCTGTAGAGATACTGGGATTTCTGAAAGGAACTGTGAGGCATTCCTGGGACAGGGACATACACCAACCTGGCTTTATTAAAGAAATCCAGTTCAATTCATGACAGCCCTTCACTCTAGTAGAGAAATTAGGCTTTTATTCGGAGGCGAGTCATGCAACATTCTCATTTCTATTCATAAAACTCCCTGTCGGGCAGAAAGGTAATTTCTGAGGAGAAACTCAACTCTCATTTCATTTTGCGTCAGCAGAGCTGAGTTCAGTTACCTATATAAGTCAGATTATGATCTGTATAGCTGTAGATAGGGTGAAACATATAATATATTCTGTGGCATTTCTATTTGAATAATGAATGTGTTATTTTATAGCACCCCCAGTTTCTATTGCACTTTGATTGGAGATTTTGTTTCTTTCCCTACCAAAGGCTTTGTTGAATTTGTCTTTCATTGTGCCCATGTTCATTTTCTCTCTCTGGTTGTAACAGATGTTCCTTTCAGAAAGTGTTTTGTGAGGCTGAGGGAGAAATGAAGAAAGATCTTAGTCAGTAGAGAGAGAGAGAGACCCTCTAGAATTATGTTTTATTTTACTAGGGGGAAATACACTGTTTAATGAAAAACATTCCTTAAAACTATGCTACCTACTACAGTAAAGTGATGGTACAGTGATGTCAGTATATGTGTGTGTTCAATCATCCTGATTGCAAAAGAGAAGCTGTTAGGGTGATGTTCACATGGGCCGAGCATGTGCACACATTGCTCTGTATTTGCTCTATATCAATTACATAGTTATAACACACAAGATACCTAACTCTGTCCCTCTCTACTGCTCTTTGTCTATCTCTCTATTTGGAAATGTGTCTTTGTATTGTTCATGTCCATAGTGTATTATGATGTCCTAACTCCCTATACTATGCTGTGTGCATCCTTCATGGCTACTACCCAGTATCACGCTGCTGCATCACCTGGCTGTCTGCATGTCTGGCTATCTGGCTCGCTGTCAGGCTGTATGATTGGTTGTGTGGCTTGTTTTTCTATTGACTGTTTAGAGTAAGAGTCAGGGGGAGGGAGGATGATGTCTTTATTCACACACACAGACAGACATACACATTTTACATTGACATTTTAGTCATTTAGCAGACGCTCTTATCCAGAGCAGCTTACAGTAGTGAGTGCATAAATGTTCATACTTTTCACACACACACATGTTTTGGATTCAAGGCTGTACACTGAGTCAAATAGCATAGATATGTTTTAGATATTCCGCTTTAGCTTAATCTTTTAATGGTTGTAAGGAATGTGTTTTTATATTAGTCAGATATTCTTCCCAGTTATTGATTTTCGCAGCGCTTCAGGTCTGTTTGTTGCCTAGTCAAGGTTGCATTTTTTTCATATTATTTGGTTTAGTTGCTTCAGAGGCTGCAGTGGATGTACCAAGCTTTGGAATGATTTTGGGTGATTGCTGTATGATGATTGCTATATGATGATGTCACCCTTTCAGGGGGTCAAAGGTCATAGCATGGTGCATGATGTCACCAGTTTGCGTGCTCCTCCAGCCATCACCGTCCCATGCCCACAGCTTGGTGATGTCAGAAGGGGCACGTCTTTCCATTGGAAAGATGCTCCGTTTTGTTTTCACCATTGGTGTGTTTTTTTTATTGAGATGAGTGGAGGACTATGGGTAATTGAGACATAGAGCTTCTCTACCCTCCCGCCCTTTGCTATTCCAGAATACTGAGTGTTCCATAATGGTCAATTTAAATTCCACCAGTCCGGGTAATACAACTAACTTACTGCTGCCAATTCAGCGGGAGTTTAGTTTCGTAAAACTTTGATGTCCACAGTATTATAGTAGCCTGAAGGAACACCTGCTCTCTAGCTCTACCTCTTTTCTCCTGCTCCACAAAATGTCCCCTTTTTAGATTAGATTTCTCAGGAGAATTATCCCCCAGGAGAAAAATGTGGTTTCACTTCCACTGAGAAGAAAATGAACAAAAAATAATCCTCTAAAAGCCATCTTTTAAAAGCTTTCTTAAAGAGCTGCAGCTCTTCTATTCACTTTCAATCTCTATTAATTCTATTAACATAGCTGTATACGTGACATTGGCTTAGAAATGTAGCTATTAATTTCAACGAGGTTGTTAATGAGTGGTGGATGTTGGAGGGAGGGTGTGTGTGCTGCATTGGGTCAGTCTCAATTTACTCCAGTAGCCCACCATCTCATAGCGGGAGAAACAGTCCCACCCATGTCGCATTACTGCGTCTTACCCTTCCTATTTACCTCATTACCATGGTAGCCTGGCCCCGCCCCACGACGGAGTATGATTGGCGCTTCTCTTGTGTTCCAAGGCAACGGCAGTGTGTCAAGCGTACCGGTGAACCAGCCGCCCATTAAGCTGGCGGGGCTGATCGAAGGGGCCAAGTACCGCCTGAGGGTGTACTCCAATGAATACCACAGCATCTCCAGCAATGTTGTCACCTTTGAGACCAGCGCAGGTGAGACTCCACCTGCCAGGTGAGGAGGGATGGTACATGGCCAGATCAGGTCATGTCAGATAGCCTGGGGGCCAGTCTGTCTGCATCAGCCCAGTCTAGGAGACTATAGCAGGCAAATGCAGAGACATGACAGCACCCAGGCTACAGAGACCCCATGGATACCCCAGTTCCCTAACAATGAGGTCTGTTGGGTCAGATTAGATCACTGTGGTGCTCCTGCCGGGTGAAAGAAGGCTAGAAGTTGATATAGCTCCAAGGAGTTGGTATTGAAGTGTTGGCATGACTTCCCCCGTCCATCAACCAATTATTCAACTGTAGTGTAGAGGGACTGTTTTGTCTCTGTTCTTTAGAATGGGTAGTTCTGAATTTCGGGGAATATCAATTTAGCTCTTTGTGATGTCTTGATTTTCCGTAGGAGTGTATTCCATGTGGTAAGAATAATCCAATGAAATGTAATGTATGATAGGTTCATGTGTAAACAAGTCATATACAATGGATCTTATATATACCTATACTTTATCTTTCTATCTTTGCTTTGTTCTGAGCAAATTCACTTTGCCAATTTCACACTTGGTTAATTGGTTAGTAATTATAAGCTATTAATGTCATTTTTAAAACATATATTTAGGCCTGCATTGTGTTACAGAAGTGTTTTCCAACCTGTAATGAAGTACCTTTATGTGGTTGGTTTATTTTAGAGTTAGATAGAAGACTGGTGTCAAATAACAATACTTTTTTTGTGGTTGGTTGCTTTGAAAATTTGCTGTGCATGATATTATGTTCCTTCTGTTAAAATACCTAGGTTTTGTGTTCCAATTGACAAATTGACCCAACGCATATTGTAGAGTTGCATATTCTGCTTTATTTTGAAATGAAAAATCCACTTTTTCTCTACTAATGTCATTGTCAAGGTGTGGGGAAATGAAGATAAATAATGTATTATTCTGATAGATTTACTGGGATACCATCTAGAGTTGTAGCTCTGTGTTGAGGGAATACTAGAATGCTGTGATGATGGTTTGGGTTGTCATACATTCTGTGGTTGCTGTATCTTGATTTGAACAGCCTTGGATGAGGTCAGATTGTCGGATGTTTTGAACTGCCTTGGATGAGGTCAGATTGTCGGATGTATTGCCAGTGACTCATTTGGGGCAAAACAGTCTCTTATTATTTTTCTCCCTCTCTCTGTGTGTCTCATCTCTCCCACCTGTGTGTGTGTGTGTGTGTGTGTGTGTGTGTGTGTGTGTGTGTGTGTGTCAATGTGTTTGCCTGCTGACAGCCTACATTAAAGACCAGGTGGACATTGCTACCCAAGGCTGGTTCATCGGGCTGATGTGTGCCATCGCTCTCATCATCCTCATCCTTCTCATTGTCTGCTTCATCAAGAGGAGTCGCGGAGGCAAATATCCAGGTAAGGGTTAACACAAGGGAGTTGAATATCCAGGTAAGGGTTAACACAAGGCAGTCAAAAACATGATTTTCCTGTGTTTTATACACTGAACAAAAATATAAACGCAACAAGTAAAGTGTTGGTCCCATGTTTAATAAGCTGAAATAAAAGATCCCAGAAATGTTCCATATGCACAAAAAGCTTATTTCTCTCAAATGTTGTGCGCAAATGTGTTTACATCCCTGTTAGTGAGCATTTCTCCTTTGCTAAAATAATCCATCCACCTGACAGGTGTGGCATGTCAAGAAGCTGATTAAACAGCATGATCATCAAAACAGGTGCACCTTGTGCTGGGGACAATAAAAGGCCACTCTAAAATGTGCGGTTTGGTCACACAACACAATGCCACAGATGTCTCAAGTTTTGCTGACTGCAGGAATGTCCACCAGAGCTGTTGCCAGATAATTGAATGTTCATTTCTCTACCATAAGCCATCTCCAACGTCGATTCAGGGAATTTGCCAGTACGTCCAACCGGCCTCACAACCGCAGACCACGTGTAACCACGCCAGCCCAGACAAGCTGCCATCAGAGTGCCCCATGGTGGCTGTGGGGTTATGGTATGGGCAGGCATAAGCTACAGACAACGAACACAATTGCATTTTATCGATAGACATTTGAATGCACAAAGATACCGTGACGAGATCCTGAGGCCAATTGTCGTTCCATTCATCCGCCGCCACATGCTTCAGCATGATAATGCACAGAACCATGTCGCAAGGATCTGTACACAATTCCTGGCAGCTGAAAATGTGTCAGTTCTTCCATGGCCTGCATACTCACCAGACATGTCACCCACTGAGCAAGTTAGGGATGTACTGGATCGACGTGTATGATAGCGTGTTCACGTTACCGTCAATATCCAGCAACTTCGCACAGCCATTGAAGAGGAGTGTGACAACATTCCACAGGCCACAATCAACAGCCTGATCAACTCTATGCGAAGGAGATGTGTCGTGCAGCATGAGGCAAATGGTGGTCACACCAGAAACTGATCCATGCCCCTACCTTTTTTTAAAGGTATCTGTGATCAACAGATGCATATCTGTATTCCCAGTCATGTGAAATCCATAGATTAGGGTCTAATGAATTCATTTCAATTGACTGATTTCCTTATATGAACTGTAACTCAGTAAAATCTTTGAAATTGTTGCATGTTGCGTTTATAGTGTATATATATTTCTACACTATGAGGTTGGAATAATACTGTGAAATTGTGAAAATTATGATAATGCTCTTATACTGTAAGAGCTGTTTGAAAAGAACGGCTGAAATTTCAGGCAGTAAATTAATTAATAGACCAATACACGGGTTGGTTTTTTAGCCACACAACCGATGCGTGCGCAACTATGGGGCAAAACAGACGGGGTTGACTTAGATTGTTGACTAAATGTAAACTCATGCTCATGCAGCCAAACATGCCCTCGTAAAACTGACTATCCTACCGATCCTTGACTTCGGCGATGTCATTTACAAAATAGCCTCCAACACTCTACTCAGCAAATTGGATGTAGTCTATCACAGTGCCATCCGTTTTGTCACCAAAGCCCCATATACTACCCACCATTGTGACCTGTACGCTCTCGTTGGCTGGCCCTCACTACATATTCGTCACCAAACCCACTGGCTCCAGGTCATCTATAAATCACTGCTAGGCAAATCCCCGCCTTATCTTAGCTCATTGGTCACCGTAGCAACACCCACCCGTAGTCTGCGCTCCAGCAGGTATATCTCACTGGTCATCCCCAAAGCCAACACCTCCTTTGGCCGCCATTCCTTCCAGTTCTCTGCTGCCAATGACTGGAACGAACTGCAAAAAATCTCTGAAGCTGGAGACTCTTATCTCCCTCACTAACTTTAAGCATCAGTTGTCAGAGCAGCTTACCGATCACTGCACCTGTACACAGCCCATCTGTAATTAGCCCACCCAACTACCTCATCCCCATATTGTTATTTATTTTGCTCATTTGCACCCCAGTATGTCTATTTACACATCATCTTCTGCACATCGTTCACTCCAGTGTTAATACTAAATTGTAATTATTTTGCACTATGGCCTATTTATTGCCTTACATCCATAACTACTACATTTGCACACACTGTATATAGATTTCCTATTGTGTTATTGACTGTATGTTTTGTTTATCCCATATGTAACTCTGTGTTGTTGTTTTTATCGCACTGCTTTGCTTTATCTTGGCCAGGTCGCAGTTGTAAATGAGAACTTGTTCTCAACTGGCTTACCTGGTTAAATAAAGGTAAAATAAAATATTTATTCTCCAATATTTATATAAAACATAAATGGCTTGATTACCAACAATGACGAGACTGCCTACAGGGAGGAGGTGAGGGCCCTGGGAGTGTGGTGCCAGGAAAATAACCTCTCACTCAGCGTCAACAAAACAAAAGAGATGATTGTGGACTTCAGGAAACCCCCCTATCCACAT
The DNA here is from genome assembly GCF_020615455.1 of Coregonus clupeaformis. Taxonomy (NCBI): domain Eukaryota; kingdom Metazoa; phylum Chordata; class Actinopteri; order Salmoniformes; family Salmonidae; genus Coregonus; species Coregonus clupeaformis. Next base: position 27,223,082 of record NC_059203.1, read on the forward strand.
TGACGGGACCACAGTGGAGAAGGTGGAAAGCTTCAAGTTCCTTGGCGTACACATCACTGACAAACTGAAATGGTCCACCCACGCAGACAGTGTGGTGAAGAAGGCGCAACAGAGCCTCTTCAACCTCCGGAGGCTGAAGAAATATGGCTTGGCACCTAAAATCCTCACAATCTTTTACAGATGCACAATTGAGAGCATCCTGTCGGGCTGTATCACCGCCTGGTACGGCAACTGCACCGCCCGCAACCACAAGGCTCTCCAGTGGGTGGTGTGGTCTGCTGAACGCATTACCAGGGGCAAACTACCCGCCCTCCAAGACACCTACAGCACCCGATGTCACAGGAAGGCCAAAAAGATCATCAAGGACATCAACCACACGAGCCACTGCCTGTTCACCCTGCCATCATCCATTTACATTTTAGTCATTTAGCAGACGCTCTTCTCCAGAGCGACTTACAGGAGCAATTAGGGTTAAGTGCCTTGCTCAAGGGCATATCGACAGATTTTTCACCTAGTCGGCTCGGGGATTAGAACCAGCAACCTTTCGGTTACTGGCACAACGCTCTTAACCACTAAGCTACCTGCTAAATCCAGAAGGCGATGTCAGTACAGGTGCATCAAAGCTGGGACCGAGAGAATGAAAAACAGCTTCTATCTCAAGGCCATCAGACTGTTAAATAGCCATCACTAGCACATTAGAGGCTGCTGTTGCCTATTGAAATCACTGGCCACTTTAAGAAATGGAACACTAGTCACTTTAATTATGTTTACATATCTTGCACTACTCATCTCATATGTATATACTGTATTATTTTCTATAATATTCTACTGTATCTTAGTCCATGCCGCTCTGTCATTGCTTGTCCATATATGTATTCTTAAACTCCATGCCTTACTAGATTTGTGTGTGTTGGGTATATGTTGTGAAATTGTTAGATATTACTTGTTAGATATTACTGCACTGTCGGAGCTAGAAGCACAAGCATTTCGCTACACTCGCAATAACATCTGCTAACCACGTGTATGTGACAAATAACATTTGATTTGATTTTAAATACATTGTCACAGTTGTTGGCTAGCTAGCTAGCGAGTTTAGCCATATTAGCATTGACTTAAAATCAGTCAAAACACCTCAAAACAAGACAGGGTATCAAGAAGAAGATGAAACTAGCTGAAACGAGTCACCTATGATTCCCCACATGGCAGTTTCTTGTCATTGTTGGTAGCTATCTGGCCATCTAGAATCACAACAACTCTTGAACCCCATTGAAGCGTGTGCATCGTTTTTGTGAAGTTATTAGCTAAACCATCTATAAGAAAGACAGTTCCAAACCTCTCTGCCAATAACAGTTAGTTTTCAGTTTTCCCCTCCCCACTCAGACCACTCCCAGACAGTCCTAGCAAAATTCTTGCTTGAGAAATTGATCTTTGCTAAGAAGCTATTTTTGTTTATTTTTGACCATTTTAATTGAAAACAATCATACAAAGGTACTTAATTGTTAGCCAGAAATTATTTGATATTGAGATAAAAACAGCTGCATTGGATTTTTAAAAAAAATGTATTTTTAATTCAACCTTTATTTAACTAGGCAAGTCAGTTAAGAACAGATTCTTATTTACAATGACGGCCTACCAAAAGGCAAAAGGCCTCCTGCTGGGACGGGGGCTGGGATAAAAAATAAAAATATAGGATAAAACACACATCACGACAAGAGAGACACTACAACACTACATAAAGAGAGACCTAAGAGAACAACATAGCATGGCAGCAACACATGACAACACAGCATGGTAGCAACACCACATGACAACAACATGGTAGCAACACAACATGGCAGCAGCACAACATGGTAGCAGCACAAAACATGGTACAAACATTATTGTGCACAGACAACAGCACAAATTTAACACAGGGTGGTCCAGTATCCAAGTAAGGGTTAACACAGGGGGTTAAAATCAAATCAAATCTAGTAACCAGTAACCAGGTAAGGGTTACTAGAGAGGGTTAAGTATTAGGTTAAGGGTTAACACGAGGGTGGGTTGAAATACCCTGGTAGGGGTTAGTAGGAGGGCATGTGTCCAGTTAAGTCACAAGATGGTGGCATGTTCAGTATAATCATGTATCTATCTGTTTGATCTCTTTTTAGTACGAGACAAAAAAGATCTCCCTCTGGAGGGAGTGGATCAGAAGGGAGAGGACGGATCATTTGACTACCAGTAAGTATTTCTCTTAAATATTACATATCTCTGGCCTACACATCTCTGGAACTATTTTGTGTGTTGCCACTGCCAGTCAGTGAATGATCTATTGCAACACTGTAGTAATTATGACTAGATCTGACTGTGTATCATCCAGGATTATACAGAGGAGGATTTAGTAGGCCTATGTCTGGTTTGTTTTCTTATGGAAGTGTATATTAGTGATGTAATTGTGAATATGAATATGTATGGTATTCAGGTTTAGGATTATGCATAGTAGTGTTTATTTGCATCTATTTAGGCATCAGGAATAAGGGACAGGGACTATTACGTTGGCCTTGAAATGTTTGTGAATGTTATTAAGATGTTCAAGACAGGAGTTACAGTATATACAGTGAGGGAAAACAGTATTTGATCCCCTGCTGATTTTGTACGTTTGCCCACTGACAAAGAAATGATCAGTCTATAATTTTAATGGTAGGTTTATTTGAACAGTGAGAGACAGAATAACAACAACAAAATCCAGAAAAACGCATGTCAAAAATGTTATAAATAGATTTGCATTTTAATGAGGAAAATAAGTATTTGACCCCTCTGCATAACATGACTTTGTACTTGGTGGCAAAACCCTTGTTGGCAATCACAGAGGTCAGACGTTTCTTGTAGTTGGCCACCAGGTTTGCACACATCTCAAGAGGTATTATGTCCCACTCCTCTTTGCAGATCTTCTCCAAGTCATTAAGGTTTCAAGGCTGACATTTGGCAACTCAAACCATCAGCTCCCTCCACAGATTTTCTATGGGATTAAGGTCTGGAGACTGGCTAGGCCACCCCAGGACCTTAATGTGCTTCTTCTTGAGCCACTCCTTTGTCGCCTTGGCCGTGTGTTCTGGGTCATTGTCATGCTGGAATACCCATCCACGACCCATTTTCAATGCCCTGGCTGAGGGAAGAAGGTTCTCACCCAAGATTTGACGGTGCATGGCCCCGTCCATCGTCCCTTTGATGCGGTGAAGCTGTCCTGTCCCCTTAGCAGAAAACCCCCCCCAAAGCATAATGTTTCCACCTCCATGTTTGACGGTGGGGATGGTGTTCTTGGGGTCATAGGCAGCATTCCTCCTCCTCCAAACACGGCGAGTTGAGTTGATGCCAAAGAGCTCGATTTTGGTCTCATCTGACCACAACACTTTCACCCAGTTCTCCTCTGAATCATTCAGATGTTCATTGGCAAACTTCAGACGGGCCTGTATATGTCCTTTCTTGAGCTGGGGGACCTTGCGGGCGCTGCAGGATTTCAGTCCTTCACGGCGTAGTGTGTTACCAATTGTTTTCTTGGTGACTATGGTCCCAGCTGCATTGAGATCATTGACAAGATCCTCCCGTGTAGTTCTGGGCTGATTCCTCACCATTCTCATGGTAGAGCATGGCGCTTGTAACGCCAAGGTAGTGGGTTCGATCCCCGGGACCACCCATACACAAAAATGTATGCACGCATGACTGTAAGTCGCTTTGGATAAAAGCGTCTGCTAAATGGCATATTATTATTATTATTATTATCATTGCACTAGCTGAGCTGAGCTGGGAGGAGGTCGTCGGGTAAGCTTGGCGTCGGGTAAGTTTGGCTTTATACATAGCTTGGGCTTTGTCGAGTAAGGCTTAAACTATGTATTTAGATTGTAGTTAGGTATTGTAGGTAGGTATCGTGGGTTGTTGTAGGTAGTTGTTGTATGTAATTATTGTAGGTTAGTATTTTATTCGGCGGTGCCGGGTGTAGCACGAAGCTAGGTAGCTAGCTAACTCACCACCTGGACTAGCTGGCGAGTAGCTATTAGCAACGGTATAGTTGTTTCACGCCTGCGAGTGCCTGTAATTACGCCAGCTGGCTGCCTACAATGATTACATACAATAACTGCCTACCATTCAGCTGTTTTCTAACCTCATTGTCTGAACCGTTAACGTTAGGTAGCAAGTGGCTACTGTGCTTGAAAATTAGCAAGCTTGTTGCAACCTGGATATCTACTTGTAAACAATAGCTGGAACGACCGAGCGAACAGACGCGAACTGGCTGAGTCAATTCAGTGGCTAGCTTTGCACTTGGCTAGCTAACAGTAGCTGCTAGGGGTAAGTCATAACCTACACTTGTGTTTTGTTTTTTTACATATTGATAGCCCGAGTCGCTCAAGGAATTCGGGACATGGGTGACTAGTTAACGTTAGTTTGGCTCTCTCTGTGTGTTCGTGCCGTGAAAGGAGGGGTTCTTCTTTGTCTGAAAGCAATGGCTAGCTAGTTTGCTAACTATTCTAGCTAACTAACTGGCTGAATAAGTTGACGACGGACTCGCTCAAGCTGTCGGGACTAACCCACAATGTTAGACACGGACACGAACGATCTGCTTGTGTGTTGATACACTGGTGGTTGTTGTGGCTGAGTATTGGCGCTAAACCCTGCTGCTGGAGACCGGCATGCTAGCTGGCTGTGGCGTCTTATGACGAGGTGCCCGGACGTTTTTCACAGAATAATACTGCACCTAGTTAGCTAGCTGAATAAACTAGGTTAGTCTATTCCTAGAAAACATTGAACCGCTGTAGTTTACAACAATTATAGTTTCTGAGGTGGAAGTTGGGAGAGTTATATTTGGGAGTTGTGGTGAGGGAGGCCCCGCTCTCTCCTTTCCCAGATGTTTAGTTCATTTTATTCCGATCTCCTCTGCATTATTGTAGCCATCTGCTGCAGCCTGTCAACTATGCCTCTGCCTATCCCTGTTCTCTCCTCTCCGCACAGGCTACACAAACGCCTCACACCGCGTGGCTGCTGCCTCTCTAACCTGGTAGTCCCTGCACGCACGACCCACGTGGAGTTCCAGGTCTCAGGCAGCCTCTGGAACTGCCGTTCTGCTACCAACAAGGCAGACTTCATCCCAGCCTATGCTACCCTCCAGTCCCTCGACTTCTTGGCGCTGACGGAAACATGGATTACCACTGAAAACACTGCTACTCCTGCTGCTCTCTCCTCGTCTGACCATGTGTTCTCGCATACCCCGAGAGCATCTGGTCAGCGGGGTGGTGGCACAGGAATCCTCATCTCTCCCAAGTGGACATTCTCCATTTTTCCCCTGACCCATCTGTCTATCTCCTCATTTGAATTCCATGCTGTCACAGTCACTAGCCCATTTAAGCTTAATATCCTTGTAATCTATCGCCCTCCAGTTTCCCTTGGAGAGTTCATCAATGAGCTTGACGCCTTGATAAGTTCCTTTCCTGAGGATGGCTCACCCCTCACAGTTATGGGGGATTTCAACCTCCCTACGTCTACATTTGACTCATTTCTCTCTGCCTACTTCTTTCCACTCCTCTCCTCTTTTCACCTCACCCTCTCACCGTCCCCCCCTACTCACAAGGCAGGCAATACGCTTGACCTCATCTTTACTAGATGCTGTTCTTCTACTAATCTCACTGCAACTCCCCTCCAAGTCTCCGACCACTACTTTGTATCCTTTTCTCTCTCCCTCTCCTCCAACACTACTCACTCTGCCCCTACACAGATGGTAATGCAACCTTCGCTCTCTCTCTCCCGCTACTCTCCTCTTCCATCCTATCATCTAATCCCTCTACTCAATCCTTCTCCCTCCAATCTCCTGATTCTGCCTCCTCAACCCTCCTCTCCTCCCTTTCTGCATCCTTTGACTCTCTATGTCCCCTATCCTCCCGGCCGGCTCGGTCCTCCCCTCCAGCTCCGTGGCTTGATGACTCATTGCGAGCTCACAGAACAGAGCTCCGGGCAGCTGAGCGGAAATAGAAGAAAACTAGACTCCCTGCAGACCTGGCATCTTTTCACTCCCTCCTCTCTACATTTTCTTCATCTGTTTCTGCTGCTAAGGCCACTTTCTACCACTCTAAATTCCAAACATCCGCCTCTAACCCTAGGAAGCTCTTTGCCACATTCTCCTCCCTGCTGAATCCCCCCCCCCCCTCCTCCCTCTCTGTGGATGACTTCTTCAACCATTTTGAAAAGAAGGTTGACGACATCCGATCCTCGTTTGTTAAGTCAAATGACACTGCTGGTCCTGCTCACACTGCCCTACCCTATGCTTTGACTTCTTTCTCCCCTCTCTCTCCAGATAAAATCTTGCGACTTGTGACGGCAGGCCGCCCAACAACCTGCCCGCTTGACCCTATCCCCTCCTCTCTTCTCCAGACCATCTCCGGTGACCTTCTCCCTTACCTCACCTCGCTGATCAACTCATCCTTGACCGCTGGCTATGTCCCTTCCGTCTTCAAGATAGCGAGAGTTGCACCCCTTCTCAAAAAACCAACACTCGATCCCTCCGAAGTCAACAACTACAGACCAGTATCCCTTCTTTCTTTTCTCTCCAAAACTATTGAGCGTGCCGTCTTTAGCCAACTCTCTTGCTATCTCTCTCAGAATGACCTTCTTGATCCAAACCAGTCAGGTTTCAAGACTGGTCATTCAACTGAGACTGCTCTTCCCTGTGTCACAGAGGCTCTCCGCACTGCTAAAGCTAACTCTCTCTCCTCTGCTCTTGTCCTTCTAGACCTGTCTGCTGCCTTTGATACTGTGAACCATCAGATCCTCCTCTCCACCCTCTCCGAGCTGGGCATCTCCGGCGCAGCTCACTCTTGGATTGCGTCCTACCTGACCGGTCGCTCCTACCAAGTGGCGTGGCGAGAAGCTGTCTCCGCACCACGTGCTCTCACCACTGGTGTCCCCCAGGGCTCAGTTCTAGGCCCTCTCCTATTCTCGCTATACACCAAGTCACTTGGCTCTGTCATATCCTCACATGGCCTCTCCTATCATTGCTACGCTGGTGACACACAACTAATCTTCTCCTTTCCCCCTTCTGATAACCAGGTGGCGAATCGCATCTCTGCATGTCTGGCAGACATATCAGTATGGATGACGGATCACCACCTCAAGCTGAACCTCGGCAAGACAGAGCTGCTCTTCCTCTCGGGGAAGGACTGCCCGTTCCATGATCTCGCCATCACAGTTGACAACTCCGTTGTGTCCTCCTCCCAGAGTGCGAAGAGCCTTGGCGTGACCCTGGACAACACCCTGTCGTTCTCCGCTAACATCAAGGCGGTGACCCGATCCTGTAGGTTCATGCTCTACAACATTCGGAGAGTACGACCCTGCCTTACACAGGAAGCGGCACAGGTCCTAATCCAGGCACTTGTCATCTCCCGTCTGGATTACTGCAACTCGCTGTTGGCTGGGCTCCCTGCCTGTGCCATTAAACCCCTACAACTCATCCAGAATGCCGCAGCCCGTCTGGTGTTCAACCTTCCCAAGTTCTCTCACGTCACCCCGCTCCTCCGCACACTCCACTGGCTTCCAGTTGAAGCTCGCATCTGCTACAAGACCATGGTGCTTGCCTACGGAGCTGTGAGGGGAACGGCACCTCCGTACCCTCAGGCTCTGATCAGTCCCTACACCCAAACGAGGGCACTGCGTTCATCCACCTCTGGCCTGCTGGCTCCCCTACCTCTGCGGAAGCATAGTTCCCGCTCAGCCCAGTCAAAACTGTTCGCTGCTCTGGCACCCCAATGGTGGAACAAGCTCACTCACGACGCCAGGACAGCGGAGTCACTCACCACCTTCCGGAGACATTTGAAACCCCACCTCTTTAAGGAATACCTGGGATAGGATAAAGTAATCCTTCTAGCTGCTTGGCGATGGTCTTGTAGCCCATTCCAGCCTTGTGTAGGTCTACAATCTTGTCCCTGACATCCTTGGAGAGCTCTTTGGTCTTGGCCATGGTGGAGAGTTTGGAATCTGATTGATTGATTGCTTCTCTGGACAGGTGTCTTTTTAGGAGCACTCCCTTTAAGAGTGTGCTCCTAATCTCAGCTCGTTACCTGTATAAAAGACACCTGGGAGCCAGAAATCTTTCTGATTGAGAGGGGGTCAAATACTTACAGTGGGGGAAAAAAGTATTTAGTCAGCCACCAATTGTGCAAGTTCTCCCACTTAAAAAGATGAGAGAGGCCTGTAATTTTCATCATAGGTACACGTCAACTATGACAGACAAATTGGGGGAAAAAATCCAGAAAATCACATTGTAGGATTTTTTATGAATTTATTTGCAAATTATGGTGGAAAATAAGTATTTGGTCATCTACAAACAAGCAAGATTTCTGGCTCTCACAGACCTGTAACTTCTTCTTTAAGAGGCTCCTTTGTCCTCCACTCGTTACCTGTATTAATGGCACCTGTTCGAACTTGTTATCAGTATAAAAGACACCTGTCCACAACCTCAAACAGTCACACTCCAAACTCCGCTATGGCCAAGACCAAAGAGCTGTCAAAGGACACCAGAAACAAAATTGTAGACCTGCACCAGGCTGGGAAGACTGGATCTGCAATAGGTAAGCAGCTTGGTTTGAAGAAATCAACTGTGGGAGCAATTATTAGGAAATGGAAGACATACAAGACCACTGATAATCTCCCTCAATCTGGGGCTCCACGCAAGATCTCACCCTGTGGGGTCAAAATGATCACAAGAACAGTGAGCAAAAATCCCAGAACCACATGGGGGACCTAGTGAATGACCTGCAGAGAGCTGGGACCAAAGTAACAAAGCCTACCATCAGTAACACACTACGCTGCCAGGGACTCAAATCCTGCAGTGCCAGACGTGTCCCCCTGCTTAAGCCAGTACATGTCCAGGCCCGTCTGAAGTTTGCTAGAGTGCATTTGGATGATCCAGAAGAGGATTGGGAGAATGTCATATGGTCAGATGAAACCAAAATAGAACTTTTTGGTAAAAACTCAACTCGTCGTGTTTGGAGGACAAAGAATGCTGAGTTGCATCCAAAGAACACCATACCTACTGTGAAGCATGGGGGTGGAAACATCATGCTTTGGGGCTGTTTTTCTGCAAAGGGACCAGGACGACTGATCCGTGTAAAGGAAAGAATGAATGGGGCCATGTATCGTGAGATTTTTAGTGAAAACCTCCTTCCATCAGCAAGGGCATTGAAGATGAAACGTGGCTGGGTCTTTCAGCATGACAATGATCCCAAACACACCGCCCGGGCAACGAAGGCGTGGCTTCGTAAGAAGCATTTCAAGGTCCTGGAGTGGCCTAGCCAGTCTCCAGATCTCAACCCCATAGAAAATCTTTGGAGGGAGTTGAAAGTCCGTGTTGCCCAGCGACAGCCCCAAAACATCACTGCTCTAGAGGAGATCTGCATGGAGGAATGGGCCAAAATACCAGCAACAGTGTGTGAAAACCTTGTGAAGACTGACAAGAAAACGTTTGACCTGTGTCATTGCCAACAAAGGGTATATAACAAAGTATTGAGAAACTTTTGTTATTGACCAAATACTTATTTTCCACCATAATTTGCAAATAAATTCATTAAAAATCCTACAATGTGATTTTCTGGATTTTTTTTTCTCATTTTGTCTGTCATAGTTGACATGTACCTATGATGAAAATTACAGGCCTCTCTCATCTTTTTAAGTGGGAGAACTTGCACAATTGGTGGCTGACTAAATACTTTTTTTCCCCACTGTATTTCCCTCATTAAAGTGCAAATTAATTTATAACATTTTCTGGATTTTTTTGTTGTTATTCTGTCTCTCACTGTTCAAATAAACCTACCATTAAAATTATAGAATTATCATTTCTTTGTCAGTGGGCAAACTTACAAAATCAGTAGGGGATCAAATACCTTTTTCCCTCACTGTAGGAGTTAGTATGTCTTAGGTCTGGTAATGCATGTTTTCAGTATGTATTTGTTGGCTAGTGATTGTCTTTTGCTCATTCCAGGTCCCACTGATCTGTCTCCACTCATTCTTCTGTGGGGAATGAGAATCTCTCCATCTGTCCACCTTTACTGTTTAATTATCCCTCTAACTTAACCGTCAAGTCAGCAGTAACACACTCCAACCGATTACTCACTCTAATCATTGTGGTCCTACTTTATATTGAAATGGTGCTAAAAACCAATGTCCTTACATGGTACAGTAGTTACATAGGCAGACACAGTGTATGTACACACTTAAAAGTGTAGCAACTGTTTGCCATGGTGATTATTGTATTACACTCTGCAGGGAGTCTTCAGAACTTTAGAACTTCAGAAGAAGAGGAAGGCAGCATCGCATTAGTGGAAACCAAGACTGTTCTCAGGGCAGGCCTGGTTGTAACTAGATATGTTCGAGTCACGTCGGGGATGCCCTAACCCTTACCCTTTTCCTAACCTTAACCGAATTATCCTAACCTGACACGTTAATTCTCCTAACCTGCTGAGTAAGTTCTCCTGACCTGCTATGAAAAGTCACTAATGCTAGTCAAAACTGGCAGACTTGCCATGAAAACAGTCTTGCTTTCCACTAATGTGATACAGCAAGATGAAGTGCCCCTGTACTCTACCCCCTGTAACACCACACAACCAGTAACCCAAACCCCTAACTGTTCTTATAAACCACAAATGAAACATGGCACCTTAATTTACCCAAACTGAGCAGGTTCTACCCAGACCAGTTACAATGGATTAGGAATGTACAGCGCATTCGGAAAGTATTCAGACCCCTTTACTTTTTCCACATTTTGTTACGTTACAACCTTATTCTAAAATAGATTAAATAAAACAATTTCCTCATCAATCTACACACAATACCCCATAATGACAAAGCAAAAACATTTCCTTCTTAATGCGTTTGAGCCAATCAGTTGTGTTGGCTCAAAGGTGGTGGTGAAAAAATGCTTCACAGAGTTCAAGTCACAGACACATCTCAGCGCATCCAACAAGTGCTAAGCATATGTGGGAACTCCTTCAAGACTTTTGGAAAAATAATTCCAGGTGAAGCTGGTTGAGAGAATGCCAACAGTGTGCAAAGCTGTCATCAAGGCAAAGGGTGGCTATTTGAAGAATATCAAATATAAAATATTTTTTGATTTGTGTAACACTTTTTTGGTTACTACATGAATCCATATGTGTTCTTTCATAGTTTTGATGACTTCAATATTATTCTACAATGTTGAAAATAGTAAAAATAAAGAAAAACCCTTGAATGAGTAGGTGTGTCCAAACTTTTGACTGGTACTGTAAGTATTCAGAACCTTTGCTATGAGACTTGAAATTGAGCTCAGGATGATCAATGGAAACAGGATGCACCTGAGCTCAATTTCGAGTCTCATAGCAAAGGGTCTGAATACTTATGTAAATAAGGTATTTTTGTTTTTTATTTGTTATACATTTGCAAACATTTCTGAAAACCTGTTTTCACTTTGACATTATGGAGTATTGTGTGTAGATTGATGAGGGAAAAAAAACAATTTAATCCATTTTAGAAAAAGGCTGTAATGTAACAAAATGTGGAAAAGGTCAAGGGGTCTGAGTACTTTCCGAATGCACTGTATATTTAGAGTAATTTGAAGAGATTCTATTAGTTTTGCGTTTGGCTGTCAAAAGCATTCCGACCATGAAAAATGGAGGAAATATTTTGAACAGTGTTGTTTTAGGTGTTTATTCTGCTTGACAGCACAGTGCTGTGGTTTTAAAGTGTTTAGTGTTTTAAAGTACTTGCGTGCAGTGTAATGTTCAAAGGTGTTATCAACAATTATCACGTGTGTGAGCAGTGCTCTGCATAAATATTTACAACTGTGTGAGGCATGTCCACAATGGAAAAGCTAAGCAAGTCTGCTCTCGTCTCTAATCAATGTTTATTAATATTACCCTCTTTCCTACAGTGAAGGTCATTGCTAAGCTCACACTCTGGCACACTCAATAGCACTGGGACTAATCCCTCTGTCTACCCAACTCACACGTTATGATTGTGTGTGTGTGTGTGTGTGCGTGCGTGTCTGGGCATTTCTGTTTGTGTAAGTGTGTGCGTGAGTGTGTGATTGTGTGTGTGTTCGTGTGTCAGTGCATACACGCGTGTATGTGCATGTGTGTGTGTGTGTACGTGTGTGTGTGTATTCTCTGGCTCTCATATGCTTGTGTGTCACCTGGAGGATGTCTCTCCTTCCTTCCTTCCTTCCTTCCTTCCCTCCCTCTCTTTACCCTCTCTCCTATCCTATCTCCTCCCTCTTCTCCATGCTGAAATGGTCGTCTCTCCCTGACAGGAATGAAAATGAGAAGGAAAACGAGAACAGGTACTTTGGTTTCGGCATCCACCTCCCGGCCTGCGCATGTCAGGGGCAGATACTGAACTCCCCTTCAGACTCATGCGGGTTTGGGGGTGAGATTGGGGGATGAGGAAGCGAGGCAGTGACTGTGATGCTAGATCATGGTTTATGAACTACTTCACCCTCCTCCCTTTGCACTGCTGTTTCTGTGGTGGAAGGGGAAGGTGGGAGATGGGGGGTGGGGAGGGTCGAGGTGGGCATGGTACACCAGCCAATCAGAGATCTCGGTTCCCGGGGGTGTTAAACATGTGATCAGGGCACAGCTGAGACTCTCTGGGTAGTGTAAACCCACAGAGAGAACTGAGAAGAGTGTTGTTTCTACACACAGCTAGAACTCACTTGACGGGAGTTAATAGCAAAAACGTAAATAATATGTCGCTTACTCTTTTGGTCTATAGTGTACTTCCATAAAATTGGGTAAATCTGGGTCAACTATCACTTCAATGCAGATTAGTGAATAGGACAATCCTACTTTAGGACTAAACCATGTTACAGATGTAGGATTTTAATTTGATCACCCTGTTGCAGGATAACTTTCCTGCAATGCAGGAAATGTTAAACTTGTAGTGTATTTAGGTTTCTTAAATTTGTAATTTCCACTTTGAAATGTCAGACTTGATTTTCGCTTACGAAAATTGTATTAACACCTACAAAAATGTCCATTAAATATAATCCACATAATAATTCACATTGTTGTTACTGCAGGATTATTTTCCTGCTGTAGCAAACCTGCTCTAATTAAGATCCAACATCTGTATGCTTCACCAGGCTACAATCCATAAACACTAGAGCTAAACCTAGCCTAAAGCTATGCATTAACCTTGGTCTAGCCTTGAGGCAAAGGTCATCAATTGACCTGGCTATCTTTGGCCTGGCCATGGCTGTGTTCCACACCTGCTACCTGTGTTCCACATCTGCTACCTATGTTCCACACCTGCTACCTCACAAGCAGAACAACAGCCATTACAATAGGCAGAATATCTTAAGCCCAGAACTGTTCTGGACCTGTTCAATACAGGCCTCTGGTGGAGAGTTGTCTTGGCAGGGACCTATCCTATCCATGGGTGGTTCAGGGTTAAGAGCAGTGGGTGTTCAATATGGGGAAAGAGAGGCTAATCACAGCTGTGGTTTAAGCATCGCCTCAGGCTCATGATATTCAAGTGAGAAAAACATATTAGTGTTGAAGGCTCAGCTGGTGTTCAGACTGTGAGCCAAGGCTCCGCACTGTGAAAACCTATTCTCATTACCAGTCTGCAGAATATCACAGAGTTAGAAAACCAGCTTTTCTGAAGTGTCAATTTAATCAGGTAATAAACTGTCAGGTAAATAAATCAAGGTGATTTGCAGATTAGGGGAGAGAGATCGATAGAGAGAGAGCGAGAGAGAGAGAGAGAGAGAGAGAGAGAGAGAGAGAGACAAACACCATTGTAAATACAACCCATATTTATGTTTATTTATTTTCCCATTTGTACTTTAACTATTTGCACATTGTTACAACACTGTATATATACATAATATGACATTTGAAATGTCTTTATTCTTTTGAAACTTCTGAGTGTAATGTTTTACTGTTAATATTTATTGTTTATTTCACTTTTGTTTACTATCTACTTCACTTGCTTTGGCAATGTTAACACACGTTTCCCATGCCAATAAAGCCCTTAAATTGAAATTGAATTGAGAGAGAGAGAGTGAGGAGGCAGGAAGTTCTTATCTCTCCCCAGAGAGACGTCCAGTGTTTCAGGGATCAGGTAGGTGATTTAGTGATCGTGAAACTGATCGTGAACACTCTGAGAGGTCCTGAACCCGTTTGTCTCTGTCGAGGGCTTGATTGTGTTTTTCCCCCCTTAAGGTTAATTGCTTTGTTTTTCTTCAGACGGCTGACATTTAACAGGCAGCAACCACCAGGTGCAAAGGTGAAGGCTGAGGACGGAAATCAATTTGGCTGATATGAGAGGGAGGGAGGGAGGTTGGAGTGAGGGTTTCAGAGTAGATGGAGTGAGGGTTTAGGGAGGAAGGTTGGAAAGTCTTCGTTCGAGTTTGACACCCTTGAGGAACCGATTTGGGGAATAAGCAACAGAGAACCTTTGCATCATGTGACGATAAAGCCTTTGTATGGAGATGAAATATCAACACCACTATGTTCTTTCCTTTTTCCTTCCTACATAACTTAGTCATCAATGATCATGTCCATCTCTGCATGTATTTTCTGTCAATTTTTCTGTCAAATCGACCTCAGCCTTCAAAAGATGTCGATAAAATAAACATGCAGGGGTAAACGTATGTTCTGGAGTAATTTTCATAATTGATGATGTTTGGTCCCTGTATCATAGGTTCAATGATTTTACAGTTCATTCTCTGCATGCATGTGACTCTATGGCAGGGGTGGCCAATCCTGATCCAGGAACACTGCAGTGAGTGCAAGCTTTCGTTCCAGCCAAGCTTAAACACACTTGATTTAACATTCTATGGTTCTAGATTAAAGACCATGATTAGTTGATTGTTTCAAGCTGGGCTGGAGCAAAAGCCTAGGTCCAAAAGGCTTCTTAACAGCTTCAACCCCCAAGCCATAAGACTCCTGAACAGCTAATCATGGCTACCCGGACTATTTGCACTGCCCCCCCCAACCCACCCTACCTGTTTATTATTTATGCATAGTCACTTTAACTCTACCCACATGTACATATTACCTCAATTACCTCGGCTAACCGTTGACCCCGCACATTGACTCTGTACCGGTACCCCCTGTATATAACCTCCCTTCTGTTATTTTATTTTACTGCTGCTTTTTAATTATTTGCTATTTTTATTTTTTTCTTAAACTGCATTGATGGTTATGGGCTTGTAAGTAAGCATTTCACTGTAATGTCTACACCTGTTGTATTTGGCGCATGTGGCAAATAACATTTGATTTGATTTGTACATACTGCAGCTCTTCAGGACTAGATATGGCCACCCTGGTCTATAGAGTTTCCAGTTTGACTCTCTGTGGTGTTATTAACTCACCTGTTAGAGGTCCTTTCTATGCCAATTGCCAAACCCACAGATGCATGCTTTGATTTAGCTCTGGTCCCGGACGTTACGTGCGGCTTGAGCCTCCTTCAACACCCTACATCTTTTCATTCATTTCTCCAAAGAGGATTCAATCCGCATGTAACACCATGGACCAGAGTTAGACCTGTGATAGACTAGTGTCCTGTCCAGGGGGTGTACTTGTACATCAAGCTGCCTCATGCTACAGAAACAGGAGATAGGCTCTTGCTCCTATGAGCTGTTCCGGGTCTTTCATGTAAAGCCTGATTCTAGGGCTTATTGTTTGGTACCCTATGATTATTGTTGTTTTTTATGTGTTTTTGTTTGTTTGAAATCATAGTAGTGGTATGGTGCAATTATGTGTGGGCACCCAACTGTTTTTGACCCACTAGTAAATATGATTTTATCACTCAGGTATATTAGCAATCCCCACACATAGACACACATATTATAATATCTCATTTCAGTCTGTGTCTGTTCAGTGTGTGTTTGAACAGTGTGTGTGTCTGTTCAGTGTGTGTCTGTTCAGTGTGTGTCTGTTCAGTGTGTTTTTAGCCATCTCTGTTTTTTGTTCTTCCTCCCCTTACGTCTTTTTCCTTTGTCTTTCTGTTCTGGTTTCTGTTCCCATTGGTCCGAATCAAGTTGTTCCCTCAAAAGGTATGACAGGAGTCTATCCTGCACAGTGCACACTGCAACCAGAATAACCCCGAAATAATATGCATTATTTACTTTTTGAGATCGCTCAGAATTCTTGCATTGGGTTTTAATCGATTCATATCTAATCACACACATAATCAGATTTGTCAACCCGCTGAAGTGACTAAACATTGACCATACTGTTTTCAATTGAATCAACGTCTTTCCTCCAACATATTCTCACGAAGGCTTAACCAACTAAAATCCTCCTTTCATTTCCATGATATTGATGCTTCCAGTCATGTCGAAGTAAGCAGAGGTGGAAAGTAACAAACAACTGATGTTGACATTTACACAATTGATTTCTCTAGACCAATTGTTATGTTAATTAGGCTGCATAAGATTTGTCTTTATAGAACAATGCTCAAATATCAAAGATCAAGAGCAGTTTGTTTTGAAAGTAGTTTCAGGCTGCAGTTATTTCAGTAGAATAAAGTCTTCCCAGTTACTTTTTCCACCTTTTGCTCCTCTCTCAAAAGTTCATCTAATCAGATAATTGAATCATTCTACACTCTCATTCTAAAGATGTTTTAAAGTCGAAGAAAGCTTTTATACCCTCTCTAAACCCTCTGCTCACTAAAATTGCTCGAGCGATAAGGTCAACAAACAAAAGCTGGAAAACCCGTGACTAAAACCAAGCTTTTAAAACGTCTTTGCCACTCTAGTAGATTTATTCAATTACATATAGAGAAATAATCTACAAACATTTCACTGCTTCTGAGGCTCATCATTTATCTGTAATACTTCCCACTTGAGTGGATTTAGTTACTATGGACAATAGTTTCGCATTTACCAGCTGCTATGCTAATCACCTTATAATTCGATACATTCTAGTGAATTTGAGGGTTGTGAACATCTAATAAACCCATTTCTACATTACACTCAGGTCTACTAAAGATCAAGGTTGTCATTTTCCATGCCTGTATAAGGCTAAAGTCTACATACGTTATTGTATGAATGTATGACAGTGAACTCAATGTTCTCACACTCCTGATCAATCCCTCTTTCAGTATATTAATCGATTAAAACATTTTTTTTAAACCTCCTGCGCAGTTATCCAGTTTCTTCTCATCTATTTCACTCTCTCTTTTCTTTGGTCTACGTATCTTCTCTAAACTCTCTCTCATACTTTTGTCAGGCACCTGATTCCTCTATTCCTCTCTTGATTTGAGTTCTCTCTCTCTCTCTCTCTCTCTCTCTCTCTCTCTCTCCCTCTCCCTCTCTCTCGTAACACCTGATAGAGTAACTTGTCTGTTTGAGTTCAGAGGGGTTTGATTGTGGGTTGACTTGTTGATACTTCGGTATGGTTGCCTTGGTAATTCTCGGTTGATGACCTTGTGTGCCCAGTTGGCTTGGTGACTCGGCATGGAGCATGCACAGAGCCATGCCTTCAGGTAATCTCTGTCAGATTATATTCAGATTATATTGCCATGTAGTTTGTCTACTAACTGGCCAGCCATACAGTACCACACCAGTACTTCATCGAATAAAATATGTCAACACGGTCTGGTGTGTAGATTGATCATCTCAACAATGGAGAGAAATAGACAACACCTCCAAATATGATGGAAAAACTGTTGAAGAGCTAAACATTATTTTCTGTTCCCTCTGCTCTGGTAATGCCTTTCTGCTGTTTGCTATCTGCCTGTTGTAAGAGTCTAGAGAGCTAATGCTGGTTGATAGCCCCTGATCCCTTCTGCATGACACTTCTCTCTCCCTACTGCAGAGGTAGAAGACATAGGGACATGTTCTTAACTGAGATACGCACACCTACTGTAACATGGGCTTTCACACAAATACACTAACACCTGCAACGTTCTGAGTTTGAGGTTTATGCACAGATCTCAGATCAGAACATAGCCCAGACTGAGCAGCATGTGTATGAGAATGTGTTGGTTTGAGCATTTAAGGCCAGCATACAGCTTCCCCAAAGACCCAGGGGCTCTGTAGCAGTTCTTCTAGACTACAATATTTACTGCAGGGCTTTTTATATTTTAGCAAGCTTATATTATTGCACTCAGGTTGACCATTGCCAGTGTTTATATATCATAGCTAAAGGCAAGAATCGATGTCGTTCCAAAATGAGTTTGTGAAAGTGCTTGTGCTCCAGTCTGCATTGAATGACCTCAGCTACAGTCTGTACTGTAAGAGAGACGACAGTGGAAAACTACAGAATCAACACTTTTCTTGTTTACAGTTGTTCCCTTCCCCAGTTTTCTTCTTACCCCTAACCCCTCTTCTCTCTCTCCCCTAACCTTTGGGACGGTAAGGACTCACCTGCGTTGATGACCGTGTCGATGACATCACAGGCGGAGTCTAACCTTTGACCTCTTGACCTTTTGCAGCAGCGACGAGGACAACAAGCCTCTGCAGGGCAGCCAGAACTCTCTGGACGGCGGTGTGAAGGAGAGTGACGACAGCCTGGTGGACTATGGCGAGGGAGGGGATGGCCAGTTCAACGAGGACGGCTCCTTCATTGGCCAGTACACCGTCAAAAAGGACAAGGACGAGACGGAAGGCAACGAGAGTTCCGAGGCAACCTCACCCGTCAACGCCATCTACTCGCTGGCATAGCTCCCCAGCCCGGCCTGGGGATCTGAGGAACTCATCCTAGCGGTTGGAGGGTGATATTACCACTACTACTACTACCACACACACATACACAAACACACACACTTATGAATATATGAATATATAAAAACACGTATACACATGTAAACACACACAGCGCCTACCTGGAGACTGCTTGGCCTCTTAAAACGGAGGGAGAAACCATTCCTCTGAGAATTAAGGGGGGGTGAATGGAAGGGAGTTGAAGTTACAGTGAGCCAAGCCTTGACGTTCGGCTCTAGAAATGGCTTGCCGAGGCGAAGTTTGGGATTCTTGAACAGTACCAGTTTCTCTATGCTCCTCCTCCTGCCCCTCACACAGACTTTAGTGTGCCTAAAGGGCTGGCCTCAGTTATAGAGGACTAGAGGAAACGCTGAGGTTTTCAACCATTTTGTGTGGCTCTAGAGCTTTCTTTTGTTTTCAACATACTCAGCTTTCCCCCCAAACCTCTCTTTTTCTCTCCACACACATCCTCACGCCCACCTGTGTCTTTACCGAGCGTCCCTAGGGAAGGAGACACAGACACTCGTCCTGTGAACATATCAGCTACGGACCACCAACATAGCAGGATGTCGGCAGATATGTTTATCACATTGATATTTCCAGAGAGAGAGAGAGAGTTATTTGTTCATAACTGATACAGCAGATTAGTCATTTTAATATATGAATGCTGTAAACAGTGCTAGCTCACCTTCTAGTGTGCTGCAAAACTATGCACTACCACCACCTCATGTTTTTGGGTAAAGTCTGGTTATTAATTCAATTGTTGTTGTTTTTTTCACAGGTTTAAAGAAGAATAACTTGCTTAATGAAATGCTATCGTTCCCTTGCCTTCCCGCTGTGGTAAATGTACCTATGTTTCACCTCCAAACTCAAGTCGTGTGGAGATATTCAAAATGGCCACAGCTATAGCAATGCCATTCCTGCCTCAAGCTTTTTTATAGTACAAGCCACTACTATGTCAGTTATAAATGACATTAAAAATATATTTTCAAGCATGATAGTACTTTAGTGCAAGAGACCAAGGACAAGTAGCTTGGAGAGGATGTTTGCTCTGCTTGTTAAACAACTGACAAACTCTCTGTCTACCTGTTTGTATATCTCTATGGCGACTGGCACGCCGAGGAGGTGACTCACTTCCTGTTTACTTCATGGTTAGCATGGCTGTGATCCTTAGGCTAGGCTTGATCTGCACCCCTTTTGTCTGCTTCTTTTATAACTATCATTAGAGGTAGGCTGAATCTGCAGAGGCAGGACTTCCTTCTCAACCCTTCAGAACTTATTTGGAATCATAATTGACTGTTGAACAACTCAAAATAAAACTAAAGACTGCTACAAAACATATTTTATGTCTTTGAATATAGGATACAGACAACTCTGTGAAGGTATTGAACATCCCTGCAGATTCTGCCTGGCCCTAGTCATCATTGACATGTAGCCATTATGTCAAGGAAGTGTGAAGAAGTTGGGGTGCACCAATACAGTGGTGGACCACCATTTTACCACTGATACAGTGGTGGACCGCCATTTTACCATTTGATCTTTTCAATAGTAGAACTCACTCATGAGTCTACCTTGATGTTTCACCTCTCAAAGTGGTAGAAAGCTCAGTACCCACATGTACAACGTATTACAACGGCACTACTAAAGTATTTCATGTTAAATCAAATAGATCTTAGCTAATCAATGGCAATTAGCTAACAGACATCACATTGTATTTCAGGTGTTTATTTCATATTTTAGTTTATTACATTATGTTTATAGAATTAATTAATATATTAGTAATTCACTTATTAATTATTGAATACACTTTTTTGACCAACTGACTTGATGGTCTCACATCAGAACCAGGAAGAAGAAAATTCACTGTATGACATCTTTTGTGGCGAAGGGTATTTCTGCTGTAAACTAACAACATTGACTGTCACCATTAAAGAGGTTGTGTTGATCTATTCATGGTGCTGCTCTTCATGTTGAGTATTCATGTTATATTAATGTTAGTATTCCATGTTCGTATTATCATTTATTTAATATAACTTTCACATAATACAGAAATGTAACATTGCATTTGACATACTGTAGCTATAAGTAGGTCCTGAATTTTTATTTATTTGTAAATATCTATCAGAAAAACAGCTTTATGAGTAAAAGAAAGAATTACAAATCTGTATCCACCAAGCAAATGTACCTGGTGCATCCCAAGAATGATGACATGTGTATCTTATGATTGGGACTCAAAATGACTTAACCGATATTGTCCTGAAGAACTTGCTTTGAAATGTTAATATATGGCCTGTGTCTCTCTGTCGGTAACTTTTCTGATCATCACTAATTCAAAAGAAACAGTTGAGAATAAACACTATGTTGTGGAACAGGTATACAGTAGACCTAGTCAGCCTCTTTATGGTGTAAATAAAAGTGCTCATGAAATGTATCATTGTAGCATTCTCTGCACACATGTTCAGAGCATATGGAAAAAAGGCATTTGCTGAGGTAACCGATAGCCAATTCCCCCCTACTTTGTTTGTTTTTATATTAAGGCAAACCCAGACTTTCTTAAGGCTGCACAGACTCATTCTCTCATCATGCCTTTCACCTAAAATGCCTGCTGCTGCACCCCTCCTGGTGACAGCCCAGTGACAGGTGGCCGTTTTGACAACAAACCTTAAAGACTGCTGAATCACGGAATGTTCGATGACAGAACTTTAGCCTTGATCTCACCGTTGTTTGAGTTCGGGTCACGATACTGTACAAGCTCTTTCCCTTGACAGCCTTTGTCCTTTCCCTGTGTGGATCCTAAAGGGGGAATTAGTGAACTGGCTAGAAAACAATAAACAGAGAATTATGCATATTTGCTGATACACAGTGCTTTCTTATGTCTTATTGTTTGTTTGTGCACGATGATTGGAGGTGCATACAGATGTATGATCTTAATTTGATCACCTTGTTGCAGGAGAACCTTACTGCAATGCAGCACATTTTAAACTTGTAGTGTATTTGAGGTTTAAAAAGGCTTCTGAAATTTGTAATTTCCACTTAGAAATGTCAGACTTGATTTTCCCATTATGAAAAATGTATCAACCCCTACAAAAATGTCCATTAATTGTAATCCACATAATAATTCATATTTCCTGTTGCTGCAGGATTATTTTCCTGTTATAGCAAACTGGCTCAAATTAAGTTTCTACATCTGTGTGGAGTAGTGTGTCTTCTCATTCCGTTTGTAATGTTTGCATCGTCTATACGCCACTCCTACAATAACAAATCAACTAACAAGGGTTTACAAACATGTAACAGTATCTATGTGCATTTTCACAGCTTTGAGTTCAGTTGATTTGAGATTCTGCAAAACTGGGATTTTATCCATACGATGAGACGCACATAACAATTATAAAATTGGAGCTTGGATTATTATAATTGTTCATATTTTTGTTATGTGGAATTATTTTAGTGAATTTGTATTTCTCTGTTTACTTTTACAATTACAAGTGTATCAAAGCAGCTTGCCAGTCTTGCTTCTACACACGAAATAACAGCTTTTTGTAAGGTACATCTACTTAACAGGAAAATGGCATATTAATATATTCACCATGTATGCGTGTATGATGAGATGTTGCAACTTCTGCTAGAGACGCCTTCTTTATAGTAAAGCTATCTCTTTTTCTCTAACTCCTGGCTTCTGTCTTTCTCTTTTTTTATTATATTAGGCTACTGTTCTGGCTGTGTCAATACTACTGGTACTATTCAATCACTTCCCGGAGTATGGAACACTTAGAAATCCAGAAAAGAAATAGCAATATATTTCCTGAGTGTACATTTTAAACATATTAAAAACTATTTTTGTACAAATTCCTTTTGGAGGTTGCATTGAGTATTTGTAAAAAAACGTATTGACTGACATTCCCTCAATGTTTACTGAGTATATTTGTACATCGGTCAATAGCCTACATTTTATTACAAATACTCAACGCAACCTCCAAAAAGAATGAGTGCAAATATACTGAACAAAACTATGAACGCATCCTGTAAAGTGTTGGTCCCATGTTTCATGAGCTGAAATAAAGGATCCCAGAAATTTTCCATACGCACAAAAAGCTTATTTCTCTCCAGTTTTGGGCACAAATGTGTTTACATCCCTATTAGTGAGCATTTCTCCTTTGCCAAGATAATCCATCCACCTGACAGGTGTGGCATATCAAGAAGATGATTAAACAGCATTAACATTACACAGGTGTACCTTGTGCTGGGAACAATAAAAGGCCACTCTAAAATGTGCAGTTTTGTCACACAACACAATGCCACAGATGTCTCAAGTTTTGAGGGAGCGTGCAATTGGCATGCCTACTGCAGGAATGTCCACCAGAGCTGTTGCCAGATAATTTAATGTTAATTTCTCTACCATAAGCCGCCTCTAACGTCATTTTAGAGAATATGTCCAACCGGCCTCACGACCGCAGACCACGTGTAACCACGGCAGCCCAGGACCTCCACATCCGGCTTCTTCACCTGCGGGATCGGCTGAGACCACCCACCCAGACAGCTGATGAAACTGAGGAGTATTTCTGTCTGTAATAAAGCCCTTTTGTGGGGAAAAACTCATTCTGATTGGCTGGGCCTGGCTCCCAAGTGGGTGGGCCTATGCCCTCCCAGGCCCACCCATGGCCACGCCTCTGCCCAGTCATGTGAAATCCATAGATTAGGGCCTAATTAATTTATTACAATTGACAGATTTCCTTATATGAACTGTAACTCAGTAAAATCATTGATATTGTTGCATGTTGCGTTTATATTTTTGTTCAGTATAGATTGTTTTTAATACTATACAGGTATGTGTAAATACTTGGAACTTGATATATTTTTATGATCAGTCCAGGTTTAGCATCAAAGGTTTACCACTATTGGACCCTGGCCCAGTTTAGTTATAGCCCTCCAAACAGCCCTACCATAAGTCTAATTTACTGACTTATGTCCTGATGTAGGCCTACAGTGGATTTACACAATTTGTGGAAAAGTCCCTGCCTTATATCACTTACTGGGTGCCTCGTCACTCATACAGTTCCTGCATTATATCACTTACTGGGTGACTAGTCACTCATACAGTTCCTGCCTTATATCACTTACTGGGTGCCTCGTCACTCATACAGTTCCTGCCTTATATCACTTACTGGGTGCCTTGTCAATCATACAGTTCCTGCCTTATATCACTTACTGGGTGCCTCGTCACTCATACAGTTCCTGCATTATATCACTTACTGGGTGCCTCGTGAATCATACAGTTCCTGCCTTATATCACTTACTGGGTGCCTCGTCACTCATACAGTTCCTGCCTTATATCACTTACTGGGTGACTAGTCACTCATACAGTTCCTGCCTTATATCACTTACTGGGTGCCTCGTCAATCATACAGTTCCTGCCTTATATCACTTACTGGGTGCCTCGTCAATCATACAGTTACTGCCTTATATCACTTATTGGGTGCCTCGTCACTCATACAGTCCCTACCTTATGTCACTTACTGGGTGCCTCGTCACTCATACAGTTCCTGCCTTATATCACTTACTGGGTGCCTCGTCACTCATACAGTTCCTGCCTTATATCACTTACTGGGTGCCTCGTCAATCATACAGTTCCTGCCTTATATCACTTACTGGGTGCCTCGTCACTCATACAGTTCCTGCCTTATATCACTTACTGGGTGCCTCGTCACTCATACAGTTCCTGCCTTATATCACTTACTGGGTGCCTCGTCAATCATACAGTTCCTGCCTTATATCACTTACTGGGTGCCTCGTCACTCATACAGTCCCTGCCTTATATCACTTACTGGATGCCTCATCACTCATACAGTTCACCCTTTTATTCACCATTCCTATTAAACTAGCAGGGCTACTGTTATCCCTCCACACTGACGACAAACACAAAAACACTGGCGAGATGAATACAAGCAGCACAACAATAAATCAGCTGGCAGGCTGAAAGAGAGAGGGACAGCTGGAGTGGGCCGATGGCATGCTATATTAAATAGGGCTGAATACATTATGCCTGCCTTGACCCCCGCAAGGCTACTAAATATTATAGTCCTAACCACGCCGACATGCCGGCTTCCTAAAGAGAGCGACATATCTCTTCCTCTCTCCATCCCGACTGTCACATACGTCACCCATAAAAGCTATTAGTGAACGTATCCATGGCTGGTGCTGAAAGAAACTACCCTAAATTAAATCAAATTTTAGTACACCAGCTCATTCCCACAGTCTAACATATACATCTCCATACATGCATACAGTCTAACATACGCACGTTTCCACACAGGGACACAGTCTAACACAGAAGTCCCCACACAGGGACACAGTCTAACATAGAAGTCTCCACACAGGCACACAGTCTAACATAGAAGTCATTACACAATGTGACAACCCTAAAGACAACCCTAACCAGCCAACATTTCCCACCTCCTCAGAACAGATGCTCTGTGAGCTCCACAGGGGAAAACAGAGGCAGATGTTCACAACACCAGGTAGCACATCACATTACTACTGTACCTGTCCAGGGACAACTCAACACACACCATGTCTGATTTCATCTACCAGAGTGCTCAACCTGGTCTCAGAGCATTTCATATTATTCTGTACGTAAATCCAGAACACTCCATTAGTATGAAATGTTACGTTTTGTATGGTATGTATTAATTTGTGGATGTCCATCACCCATGTCGTATGATATGTTACGAATTCCAATTTGTATTATATGTTATGAATTTTCTAAATGTACAATATGTTAATATGTTAATGAAATTTGCTAAATGTATGATATGTTACGAATTCTACCCAGGTGGCTAATGTTAGCTAGCTGGCTAACGTTAGCTAGGCTAGGGGGTTAGGGTTAGGGTTAAGGTTAGGGTTAAGTTTAGGGGTTAGATTAAAGAGTTAAGGTTAGGGGAAGGGTTAGCTAAAAGGGTTAAGGTTAGGGTTAAGGTTAGGGTTAGGGGAAGGGTTAGCTAACATGTTAAGTAGTTGCAAAGTAGCTAAAAAGTGGTAAGTAGTTGAAAAGTTGCGAATTAGCTAAAATACTAAAGTTGTCTGTGATGAGATTCAAACTCGCAACCTTTGGGTTGCTAGATGTTCGCGATATATGCCCACCCATCCATCCAACCTACTTTTGCTTTAAACCATCTGTCTTATGTAACCATACCAAACGTAACCTATCATACACCACAAGACATGCCACCAGAGGTCTCTTCACAGTCCCCAAGTCCAGAACAGACTATGGGAGGCGCATGCATACCCCACAAGACATGCCACCAGAGGTCTCTTCACAGTCCCCAAGTCCAGAACAGACTATGAGAGATGCTCAGTACTACATAGAGCCATGCCTACATGGAACTCTATTCCACATCAAGTAATTGATGCAAGTAGTAAAATTAGATTTAAAAAACAGACTAAAAAAACACCTTATGTAACAGCGGGGACTGTGAAGCAACACAAACGATAACATACGCACTATACACATGGATTTTGTACTGTTGATATGTGGTAGTGTTGGAGTAGGGGCCTGAGGGCAGACATTGTGTTGATATCTGTGAATGTATTGTAATGTTTTAAAAATTGTATGAACTGCCTTAATTTTGCTGGACCCCAGGAAGAGTAGCTGCTGCCTTGGCAGCAGCTAATGGGGATCCATAATACATTCAAAATACAAATACAAATACAAATACAAATTTGAGTGTCCCAGATTTACATTTACTATGTTACGGCTAGTCTATGAGACCAGGCTGGAGTGCTATAGTGCTGATGTAGGGAAACATTTATTTGATCCCCTGCTGATTATGTACGTTTGCCCACTGACAAAGACATGATCAGTCTATAATTTTAATGGTAGGTTTATTTGAACAGTGAGACACAGAATAACAACAAAAAAATCCAGAAAGACGCATGTCAAAAATGTTATCAATTGTTGCATTTTAATGAGAGAATAAGTATTTGACCCCTGCAAAACATGACCTAGTACTTGCTGGCAAAACCCTTGTTGGCAATCACGGAGGTCAGACGTTTCTTGTAGTTGGCCACCTGGTTTGCACACATCTCAGGAGGGATTTTGTCCCACTCCTCTTTGCAGATCTTCTCCAAGTCATTAAGGTTTCGAGGCTGATGTTTGGCAACTCGAACCTTCAGCTCCCTCCACAGATTTTCTATGGGATTAAGGTCTGGAGACTGGCTAGGCCACTCCAGGACCTTAATGTGCTTCTTCTTGAGCCACTCCTTTGTTGCCTTGGCCGTGTGTTTTGGGTCATTGTCATGCTGGAATACCCATCCACGACCAATTTTCAATGCCCTGGCTGAGGGAAGGAGGTTCTCACCCAAGATTTGACGGTACATGGCCCCGTCCATCGTCCCTTTGATGCGGTGAAGTTGTCCTGTCCCCTTAGCAGAAAAACACCCACAAAGCATAATGTTTCCACCTCCATGTTTGACGGTGGGGATGGTGTTCTTGGGGTCATAGGCAGCATTCCTCCTCCTCCAAACACGGCGAGTTGAGTTGATGCCAAAGAGCTCGATTTTGGTCTCATCTGACCACAACACTTTCACCCAGTTCTCTTCTGAATCATTCAGATGTTCATTGGCAAACTTCAGACGGCCCTGTATATGTGTTTTCTTGAGCAGGGGGACCTTGCGGGCGCTGCAGGATTTCAGTCCTTCACGGCGTAGTGTGTTACCAATTGTTTTCTTGGTGACTATGGTCCCAGCTGCCTTGAGATCATTGACAAGATCCTCCCGTGTAGTTCTAGGCTGATTCCTCACCGTTCTCATGATCATTGCAACTCCACGAGGTGAGATCTTGCATGGAGCCCCAGGCCGAGGGAGATTGACAGTTATTTTGTGTTTCTTCCATTTAATATAATCACACCAACTGTTGTCACCTTCTCACCAAGCTGCTTGGCGATGGTCTTGTAGCCCATTCCAGCCTTGTGTAGGTCTACAATCTTGTCCCTGACATCCTTGGAGAGCTCTTTGGTCTTGGCCATGGTGGAGAGTTTGGAATCTGATTGATTGATTGCTTCTGTGGACAGGTGTCTTTTATACAGGTAACAAGCTGAGATTAGGAGCACTCCCTTTAAGAGTGTGCTCCTAATCTCAGCTCATTACCTGTATAAAAGACACCTGGGAGCCAGAAATCTTTCTGATTGAGAGGGGGTCAAATACTTATTTCCCTCATTAAAATGCAAATCAATTTATAAAATTTTTGACATGCGTTTTTCTGGATTTTTTTATTGTTATTCTGTCTCTCACTGTTCAAATAAAACTACCATTAAAATTATAGACTGATCATTTCTTTGTCAGTGGGCAAACGTACAAAATCAGCAGGGGATCAAATACTGTTTTCCCTCACTGTATTGCCCCTCTCTGTGGATTGAGCTATAGAGACATTAATCTCCTTTAAACTAAACTAAGTTATTTAGGCAGAGTATTTATTTTGGTCATATTGTGACAGATCGTCATTGATTGATATTGTCATCATGTAGGCTACTATGCTGTGTCTTAGGTTTTGGTTGACACAATCAAAATTATTCTTTAGCGATCAATAATGAGAGCCCATCCACATGGTATGACATCACTGCCAAAAACACCCCCACCCACCGCTCCACTGGAATGATTATTTATGTTAAGTCAGCTTGACCTGTTCATTTTGCAAATGCACTCTTCTCGACTGGTAGGCATTTGTATCACACACACCGAGGAGCAAATTAAGAGTAATTGGAACACATGGCTGCCGTTGCCTTGAATGAATTCCTTTCCAAGGGGGTTAAAATCACAGTTTCTTTTCCGCAGCCATTGCACTAGTGCCAGACAAGTAGTCTATTAAAAGATAGATGACATGATGAAAAAGCACAAAGCATTTTTGACAACCTGATTTATCTGTGCGCCATACGCATGGCTTGTATGATGCATCTACCCAGGGGCTGTCCATACAAAGTGGACTTTGACTGTAGTCACTGTCTACAGTGAATTCATCTTCAGCATCCAAATGGCACCCCATTCCCTTTATAATGCATTACTTTTGCACTACTTTTGTCAAAGGTAGTGCACTATATAACGAATAGGGTGCCATTTGGGATGCATCCATCCTCTTCTTTAGTGCCTTCTGGAGTAGATTTGAAAGGCAGAAGAGGGTAGAGTCTGTGGTCGATTCCATTGATTATCACAACACTTATCAAAACACACATCCGGTTCATCGTACATACTCAGCAACCCCAAACAGCCAAGCTAGGTTCCCTGGTTTATGTGGGCCATAAAATGAATGCATAAAGAAGCAGAGGAGCTTAGAGAAAACAGTGTTATGTGGTGTTAAATATGTGGAGCTGTGTAGATGAAGAGAACAGAAGGTCCTGGTGGGGGTTAGGAGCTGAGCTGTAGACTCAGACATAGTAGGCAGAGGATACTGGATAGAACAATTTTATTTATTTTTATTTCACCTTTATTTAACCAGGTAAGCCAGTTGAGAACAAGTTCTCATTTACAACTGCGACCTGGCCAAGATAAAGCAAAGCAGTGCGATAAAAACAACACAGAGTTACATATGGGGTAAAAAACATAAAGTCAAAAATACAACAGAAAATATATATACAGTGTGTGCAAATGTAGCAAGTTATGGAGGTAAGGCAATAAATAGGCTATAGTGCAAAATAATTACAATAGTATTAACACTGGAATGCTAGATGTGCAAGAGATTATGTGCAAATAGAGATACTGGGGTGCAAAAGAGCAAAATAAATAACAATATAGGGATGAGGTAGTTGGGTGGGCTAATTACAGATGGGCTGTGTACAGGTGCAGTGATCGGTAAGGTGCTCTGACAACTGATGCTTAAAGTTAGTGAGGGAGATAAGAGTCTCCAGCTTCAGAGATTTTTGCAATTCGTTCCAGTCATTGGCAGTAGAGAACTGGAATGAATGGCGGCCAAAGGAGGTGTTGGCTTTGGGAATGACCAGTGAGATATACCTGCTGGAGCGCAGACTACGGGTGGGTGCTGCTATGGTGACCAATGAGCTAAGATAAGGCGGGGATTTGCCTAGCAGTGATTTATAGATGGCCTGGAGCCAGTGGGTTTGACGACGAACATGTAGTGAGGACCAGCCAACAAGAGCGTACAGGTCACAGTGGTGGGTAGCGTATGGGGCTTTGGAGACAAAACGGATGGCACTGTGATAGACTACATCCAATTTGCTGAGTAGAGTGTTGGAGGCTATTTTGTAAATGACATCGCCGAAGTCAAGGATCGGTAGGATAGTCAGTTTTACGAGGGCATGTTTGGCAGCATGAGTGAAGGAGGCTTTGTTGCGAAATAGGAAGCCGATTCTAGATTTAACTTTGGATTGGAGATTCTTTATGTGAGTCTGGAAGGAGAGTTTACAGTCTAACCAGACACCTAGGTATTTGTAGTTGTCCACATACTCTAGGTCAGACCCGTCAAGAGTGGTGATTCTAGTCGGGTGGGCGGGTGCCAGCAGCGTTCGATTGAAAAGCATGCATTTAGTTTTACTAGTATTTAAGAGCAGTTGGAGGCTACTGAAGGAGTGTTGTATGGCATTGAAGCTCGTTTGGAGGTTTGTTAACACAGTGTCCAATGAAGGGCCAGATGTATACAAAATGGTGTCGTCTGCGTAGAGGTGGATCTGAGAGTCACCAGCAGCAAGAGCGACATCATTGATATACACGGAGAAAAGTGTCGGCCCAAGAATTGAACCCTGTGGCACCCCCATAGAGACTGCCATAGGTCCAGACAACAGGCCCTCCGATTTGACACACTGAACTCTATCTGAGAAGTAGTTGGTGAACCAGACGAGGCAGTCATTTGAGAAACCAAGGCTATTTAGTCTGCCAATAAGAATGCGGTGGTTGACAGAGTCGAAAGCCTTGGCCAGGTCGATGAAGACGGCTGCACAGTACTGTCTATTATCAATCGCGGTTATAATATCGTTTAGGACCTTGAGCGTGGCTGAAGTGCACCCATGACCAGCTCGGAAACCGGATTGCAAAGCGGAGAAGGTACGGTGGTATTCGAAATGGTCGGTGATCTGTTTGTTAACTTGGCTTTCAAATACTTTGAAAGGCAGGGCAGGATGGATATAGGTCTGTAGCAGTTTGGATCTAGAGTGTCACCCCCTTTGAAGAGGGGGATGACCGCGGCAGCTTTCCAATCTCTGGGGATCTCAGATGTTATGAAAGAGAGGTTGAACAGACTAGTAATAGGGGTTGCCGACAATTTGGCGGCTAGTTTTAGAAAGAAAGGGTCCAGATTGTCTAGCCCAGCTGATTTGTAGGGGTCCAGATTTTGCAGCTCTTTCAAAACGTCAGCTGTCTGAATTTGTGTGAAGGAGAAGCGGGGGGGGGGCATGGGCAAGTTTCAGCGGAGGGT
The DNA here is from genome assembly GCF_020615455.1 of Coregonus clupeaformis. Lineage (NCBI taxonomy): Eukaryota > Metazoa > Chordata > Actinopteri > Salmoniformes > Salmonidae > Coregonus > Coregonus clupeaformis. Next base: position 27,254,194 of record NC_059203.1, read on the forward strand.
GCAGAGTTGGTGGCCGGGGTACATTGACATTTACATTTTAGTCATTTAGCAGACGCTCTTATCCAGAGCGACTTACAGGAGCAATTAAATCAAATCAAATCAAATCAAATCAAATTTTATTGGTCACATGCGCCGAATACAACAGGTGCAGACATTACAGTGAAATGCTTACTTACAGCCCTTAACCAACAGTGCATTTATTTTAAACAAAAAAAGTAAGAATAAAACAACAACAAAAAAGTGTTGAGAAAAAAAGAGCAGAAGTAAAATAAAGTGACAGTAGGGAGGCTATATATACAATAAAATAAAGTGACAGTAGGGAGGCTATATATACAGGGGGGTACCGTTGCATAGTCAATGTGCGGGGGCACCGGCTAGTTGAGGTAGTTGAGGTAATATGTACATGTGGGTAGAGTTAAAGTGACTATGCATAAATACTTAACAGAGTAGCAGCAGCGTAAAAAGGATGGGGTGGGGGGGGCAGTGCAAATAGTCCGGGTAGCCATGATTAGCTGTTCAGGAGTCTTATGGCTTGGGGGTAGAAGCTGTTGAGAAGTCTTTTGGACCTAGACTTGGCACTCCGGTACCGCTTGCCGTGCGGTAGCAGAGAGAACAGTCTATGACTAGGGTGACTGGAGTCTTTGACAATTTTGAGGGCCTTCCTCTGACACCGCCTGGTATAGAGGTCCTGGATGGCAGGGAGCTTTGCCCCAGTGATGTACTGGGCCGTACGCACTACCCTCTGTAGTGCCTTGCGGTCAGAGGCCAAGCAGTTGCCATACCAGGCGGTGATGCAACCAGTCAGGATGCTCTCGATGGTGCAGCTGTAGAATTTTTTGAGGATCTGAGGACCCATGCCAAATCTTTTTAGTCTCCTGAGGGGGAATAGGCTTTGTCGTGCCCTCTTCACGACTGTCTTGGTGTGTTTGGACCATGATAGTTCGTTGGTGATGTGGACACCAAGGAACTTGAAGCTCTCAACCTGTTCCACTACAGCCCCGTCGATGAGAATGGGGGCGTGCTCAGTCCTCTTTTTTTCCTGTAGTCCACAATCATCTCCTTTGTCTTGGTCACGTTGAGGGAGAGGTTGTTGTCCTGGCACCACACGGCCAGATCTCTGATCTCCTCCCTATAGGCTGTCTCATCGTTGTCGGTGATCAGGCCTACCACTGTTGTGTCGTCGGCAAACTTAATGATGGTGTTGGAGTCGTGCCTGGCCATGCAGTCATGGGTGAACAGAGAGTACAGGAGGGGACTGAGCACGCACCCCTGAGGGGGCCCCCGTGTTGAGGATCAGTGTGGCAGATGTGTTGTTACCTACCCTTACCACCTGGGGGCGGCCCGTCAGGAAGTCCAGGATCCAGTTGCAGAGGGAGGTGTTTAGTCCCAGGATCCTTAGCTTAGTGATGAGCTTTGAGGGCACTATGGTGTTGAATGCTGAGCTGTAGTCAATGAATAGCATTCTCACGTAGGTGTTCCTCTTGTCCAGGTGGGAAAGGGCAGTGTGGAGTGCGATAGAGATTGCATCATCTGTGGATCTGTTGGGGCGGTATGCAAATTGGAGTGGGTCTAGGGTTTCTGGGATTATGCTGTTGATGTGAGCCATGACCAGTCTTTCAAAGCACTTCATGGCTACAGACGTCAGTGCTACGGGTCGGTAGTCATTTAGGCAGGTTATCTTAGAGTTCTTGGGCACGGGGACTATGGTGGTCTGCTTGAAACATGTTGGTATTACAGACTCAGTCAGGGACATGTTGAAAATGTCAGTGAAGACACTTGCCAGTTGGTCAGCACATGCTCGGAGTACACGTCCTGGTAATCCGTCTGGCCCTGCGGCCTTGTGAATGTTGACCTGCTTAAAAGTCTTACTCACATCGGCTACGGAGAGCGTGATCACATAGTCGTCCGGAACAGCTGGTGCTCTCATGCATGCTTCAGTGTTGCTTGCCTCGAAGCGAGCATAGAAGTGGTTTAGCTCGTCTGGTAGGCTTGTGTCACTGGGCAGCTCGCGGCTGTGCTTCCCTTTGTAGTCTGTAATAGTTTTCAAGCCCTGCCACATCCGACGAGCGTCAGAGCCAGTGTAGTATGATTCAATCTTAGACCTGTATTGACTCTTTGCCTGTTTGATGGTTCGTCGGAGGTCATAGCGGGATTTCTTATAAGCGTCCGGGTTAGAGTCCCGTTCCTTGAAAGCGGCAGCTCTACCCTTTAGCTCAGTGCGGATGTTTCCTGTAATCCATGGCTTCTGGTTGGGGTATGTACGTACGGTCACTGTGGGGGACGACATCATCGATGCACTTATTGATGAAGCCAGTGACTGATGTGGTGTACTCCTCAATGCTGTCTGAAGAATCCCGGAACATGTTCCAGTCTGTGCTAGCAAAACAGTCCTGTAGCTTAGCATCTGCGTCATCTGACCACTTTTTTATTAGCCGAATCACTGGTGCTTCCTGCTTCAGTTTTTGCTTATAAGCAGGAATCAGGAGGATAGAGTTATGGTCAGATTTGCCAAATGGAGGGCGAGGGAGAGCTTTGTATGCGTCTCTGTGTGTGGAGTAAAGGTGGTCTAGAGTTTTTTCCCCTCTGGTTGCACATTTAACATGCTGGTAGAAATGAGGTAGAACGGATTTAAGTTTCCCTGCATTAAAGTCCCCAGCTACTAGGAGCGCTGCATCTGGATGAGCGTTTTCCTGTTGATTAATGGCCTTGTACAACTCATTCAGTGCAATCTTAATGCCAGCATTGGTTTGTGGTGGTAAATAGACAGCTATGAAAAATATAGATGAAAACTCTCTTGGTAAATAGTGTGGTCTACAGCTTATCATAAGATACTCTACCTCAGGCGAGCAAAACCTTGAGACTTCCTTAGTATTTGATTTTGTGCACCAGCTGTTGTTTACAAATATACACAGACCGCCGCCCCTCGTCTTACCGGAGTCTGCCGTTCTGTCCTGCCGATGTAGCGTATAGCCTGCTAGCTGAATGTTGTCATTGTTGTCGTTCAGCCACGACTCCGTGAAACATAAGATATTACAGTTTTTAATGTCCCGTTGGTAGGATAACCGTAATCTTAAATCGTCCATTTTATTCTCAAAAGCTTGAACGTTGGCTAATAGGATTGATGGGAGAGGCAGTTTACTCGTTCGCCGTCGGATCCTTACAAGGCACCCGGATCTGCGTCCACGATATCTCCGTCTCTTCCTCACGCGAATGACGGGGATCTGGGCCTTGTCGGGAGTCTGTAGAATATCCTTCGCGAACGCCTCGTTGAAGAAAAAGTCTTCGTCCAATACCAGGTGAGTAATCGCTGTCCTGATATCCAGAAGCTCTCTTTGGTTATAAGAGACGATGGCAGAAACATTATGTACAAAATAAATTACAAATAACGCGGAAAAACACACATAATAGTACAATTGGTTAGAGGGCTGTAAAACGGCAGCCATCTTCTTCCGGCGCCTTGCTCAAGGGCACATTTACGTCATTTAGCAGACGCTCTTATCCAGAGCGACTTACAAATTGGTGCATTCACCCTATAGCCAGTGGGATAACCACTTTACACTTTTTTTTTTTTTTTTTTTTTTTTTTTGGGGGGGGGATAGAAGGATTACTTTATCCTATCCCAGGTATTCCTTAAAGAGGTGGGGTTTCAAATGTCTCCGGAAGGTGGTGAGTGACTCCGCTGTCCTGGCGTCGTGAGGGAGCTTGTTCCACCATTGGGGTGCCAGAGCAGCGAACAGTTTTGACTGGGCTGAGCGGGAACTATGCTTCCGCAGAGGAAGGGGAGCCAGCAGGCCAGAGGTGGATGAACGCAATGCCCTCGTTTGGGTGTAGGGACTGATCAGAGCCCGAAGGTACGGAGGTGCCGTTCCCCTCACTGCTCCATAGGCAAGCACCATGGTCTTGTAACGGATGCGAGCTTCAACTGGAAGCCAGTGGAGTGTGCGGAGGAGGGGGTGACGTGAGAGAACTTGGGAAGGTTGAACACCAGACGGGCTGCGGCATTCTGGATGAGTTGTAGGGGTTTAATGGCACAGGCAGGGAGGCCAGCCAACAGCGAGTTGCAGTAATCCAGACGGGAGATGACAAGTGCCTGGATTAGGACCTGTGCCGCTTCCTGTGTAAGGCAGGGTCGTACTCTCCGAATGTTGTAGAGCATGAACCTGCAGGATCGGGTCACCGCCTTGATGTTAGCGGAGAACGACAGGGTGTTGTCCAGGGTCACGCCAAGGCTCTTCGCACTCTGGGAGGAGGACACAACGGAGTTGTCAACCGTGATGGCGAGATCATGGAACGGGCAGTCCTTCCCCGGGGGAGGAAGAGCAGCTCCGTCTTGCCAGGGTTCAGCTTGAGGTGGTGATCCGTCATCCATACTGATATGTCTGCCAGACATGCAGAGATGCGATTCGCCACCTGGTTATCAGAAGGGGGAAAGGAGAAGATTAGTTGTGTATCGTCAGCGTAGCAATGATAGGAGAGGCCATGTGAGGATATGACAGAGCCAAGTGACTTGGTGTATAGGGAGAATAGGAGAGGGCCTAGAACTGAGCCCTGGGGGACACCAGTGGTGAGAGCACGTGGTGCGGAGACAGCTTCTCGCCACGCCAATTGGTAGGAGCGACCGGTCAGGTAGGACGCAATCCAGGAGTGAGCCGCGCCGGAGATGCACAGCAAGGAGAGGGTGGAGAGGAGGATCTGATGGTTCACAGTATCAAAGGCAGCAGACAGGTCTAGAAGGACAAGAGCAGAGGAGAGAGAGTTAGCTTTAGCAGTGCGGAGAGCCTCCGTGACACAGAGAAGAGCAGTCTCAGTTGAATGACCAGTCCTGAAACCTGACTGGTTTGGATCAAGAAGGTCATTCTGAGAGAGATAGCAAGAGAGTTGGCTAAAGACGGCACGCTCAATAGTTTTGGAAAGAAAAGAAAGAAGGGATACTGGTCTGTAGTTGTTGACATCAGTGGGATCGAGTGTTGGTTTTTTTGAGAAGGGGTGCAACTCTCGCTCTCTTGAAGACGGAAGGGACATGGCCAGCAGTCAAGGATGAGTTGATCAGCGAGGTGAGGTAGGGGAGAAGGTCACCGGAGATGGTCTGGAGAAGAGAGGAGGGGATGGGGTCAAGTGGGCAGGTTGTTGGGCGGCCTGCAGTCACAAGTCGCAGGATTTTATCTGGAGAGAGAGGGGAGAAAGAAGTCAAAGCATAGGGTAGGGCAGTGTGAGTAAGACCAGCAGTGTCATTAGACTTAACAAACGAGGATCGGATGTCGTCAACCTTCTTTTCAAAGTGGTTGACGAAGTCATCCACAGAGAGAGAGGAGGGGGGGATTCAGCAGGGAGGAAAATGCGGCAAAGAGCTTCCTAGGGTTAGAGGCAGATGCTTGGAATTTAGAGTGGTAGAAAGTGGCCTTAGCAGCAGAAACAGATGAAGAAAATGTAGAGAGGAGGGAGTGAAAAGATGCCAGGTCTGCAGGGAGTTTAGTTTTCTTCCATTTCCGCTCCGCTGCCCGGAGCTCTGTTCTGTGAGCTCGCAATGAGTCATCAAGCCACGGAGCTGGAGGGGAGGACCGAGCCGGCCGGGAGGATAGGGGACACAGAGAGTCAAAGGATGCAGAAAGGGAGGAGAGGAGGGTTGAGGAGGCAGAATCAGGAGATTGGAGGGAGAAGGATTGAGCAGAGGGAAGAGATGATAGGATGGAAGAGGAGAGAGTAGTGGGAGAGAGAGAGCGAAGGTTGCGGCGGCGCATTACCATCTGTGTAGGGGCAGAGTGAGTAGTGTTGGAGGAGAGCGAGAGAGAAAAGGAAACAAAGAAGTGGTCGGAGACATGGAGGGGAGTTGCAGTGAGATTAGTAGAAGAGCAGCATCTAGTAAAGATGAGGTCAAGCGTATTGCCTGCCTTGTGAGTAGGGGGGGACGGTGAGAGGGTGAGGTCAAAAGAGGAGAGGAGTGGAAAGAAGGAGGCAGAGAGAAATGAGTCAAATGTGGACGTAGGGAGGTTGAAATCCCCCAAAACTGTGAGGGGTGAGCCATCCTCAGGAAAGGAACTTATCAAGGCGTCAAGCTCATTGATGAACTCTCCAAGGGAACCTGGAGGGCGATAGATGACAAGGATATTAAGCTTAAATGGGCTAGTGACTGTGACAGCATGGAATTCAAATGAGGAGATAGACAGATGGGTTAGGGGAAAAATTGAGAATGTCCACTTGGGAGAGATGAGGATTCCTGTGCCACCACCCCTCTGACCAGATGCTCTCGGGGTATGCGAGAACACATGGTCAGACGAGGAGAGAGCAGTAGGAGTAGCAGTGTTTTCAGTGGTAATCCATGTTTCCGTCAGCGCCAGGGAAGTCGAGGGACTGGAGGTTAGCATAGGCTGGGATGAAGTCAGCTTTGTTGGCAGCAGAAACGGCAGTTCCAGAGGCTGCCTGAGACCTGGAACTCCAGGTGTGGGGTGCGTGCAGGGACCACCAGGTTAGAGAGGCAGCAGCCACGCGGTGTGAGGCGTTTGTGTAGCCTGTGCAGAGAGGAGAGAACAGGGATAGGCAGAGGCATAGTTCACAGGCTGTAGCAAATGGCTATAATAATGCAGAGGAGATCGGAATGAAATGAACTAAACATCTGGGAGAGGAGAGAGCAGGGCCTCCCTCACAAAAACTTCCACCTCAGAAACTATAATTGTTTCACTGAACCACCCGAACAATATTTGGCTAGCTAGCACAAATATATTGTATTTAGCTGCCACAGTACAGCACACAATGGCTACTGTGTTGACTCTGTTCGAAAAACGGCTAGCTAGCTAGCTTCGTGCTACACCCGGCACCGCCGAAAACAATGCTAACCTACAATAACTACCCACAACAGCCCACGATGCCTAACTATGACACCATAGCTAACTAGCATGCTAGCATCCAATAACACACAGTTTAGCACCAATACTTGGTTACAACAAACTACCAATAGTGTGTTAACACACTAAACAGATAATTCGTGTCCGTGTCTAGTTCCTTTCATAACGCAGCAATAATTAAACGTTGGCTAGCTAGCACAAATATATTGTATTTAGCTACTACAGTACAGTTAGCTGGTCGTGTTGGCTAGCTAGCAATGGCTACTGTGTTGACTTTGTTTGAAAAACGGCTAGCTAGCTAGCTTCGTGCTACACCCGGCACCGCCGAAAACAATGCTAACCTACAATAACTACCCACAACAGCCCACGATGCCTAACTATGACACCATAGCTAACTAGCATGCTAGCATCCAATAACACACAGTTTAGCACCAATACTTGGTTACAACAAACTACCAATAGTGTGTTAACACACTAAACAGATAATTCGTGTCCGTGTCTAGTTCCTTTCATAACGCAGCAATAATTAAACGTTGGCTAGCTAGCACAAATATATTGTATTTAGCTACTACAGTACAGTTAGCTGGTCGTGTTGGCTAGCTAGCAATGGCTACTGTGTTGACTTTGTTTGAAAAAACGGCTAGCTAGCTAGCTCGTGCTACACCCGGCACCGCCGAAAACAATGCTAACCTACAATAACTACCCACAACAGCCCACGATGCCTAACTATGACGCCATAGCTAACTAGCATGCTAGCATCCAATAACACACAGTTTAGCACCAATACTTGGTTACAACAAACTACCAATAGTGTGTTAACACACTAAACAGATAATTCGTGTCCGTGTCTAGTTCCTTTCATAACGCAGCAAAAATTAATAATTACAGGTACTCTTAAGCGTGAAATAACATTGGAAACAACTCTCACCGTTGCTAAACGTTACCAGTAGCTACCCGCTAGCTAGCTAGCCTCGTGCTTCACGGGCTCCCCCGTAAACAATACTTACCTACAATAATTACCTACGGAAACCTACAATAACTACCTAAATAACTACCTAAATAAACTACCTACAATACCTAACTACAACTACCTACCTACGATCTAAATACATGGTTTAAGCTTTACTCAACACCATATAAGAAGCCAAGCTTACCTCCTGCTAGAGAAAACACAACCTCTCCCAACCAGATCAATCTCCCGATCATTAGGGGTAGTGGTAGCCAGATGGAAAGCATGGCCAGCTGTAGCAAAATGCTTGTTGAAATTCTCGATTATTGTAGATTTATCGGTGGTGATAGTGTTTCCTAGCCTCAGTGCAGTGGGCAACTGGGAGGAAGTGCTCTTATTCTCCATGGACTTTGCAGTGTCCCAAAACTTTTTGGAGTTAGTGCTACAGGATGCAAATTTCTGTTTGAAAAAGTTTGCCTTTGCTTTCCTGACTGCTTGTGTATATTGGTTCCTAACTTCCCTGAAAAGTTGCATATCGCGGGGGCTATTTGATGCTAATGCAGTACGCCACAGGATGTTTTTGTGCTGGTCAAGGGCAGTCAAGTCTGAGGAGAACCAGGGGCTATATCGGTTCTTAGTTCTGTATTTTTTGAATGGGGCATGTTTATTTAAGATTGAGAGGAAATTACTTTTAAGGAACAACCAGGCATCCTCTACTGACGGAATGAGATCTATATCCATCCAGGATACCTGGGCCAGGTCAATTAGGAAGGCCTGCTCGCTAAAGTGTTTTAGGGAGCGTTTGACAGTGATGAGGGGTGGTCGTTTGACCGCGGACCCGGTTACGGACGCAGGCAATAAGGCAGTGATCGCTGAGATCCTGGTTGAAGACAGCTGAGGTGTATTTAGAGGGTATGTTAGTCAGGATGATATCTATGAGGGTACCCATGTTTACGGATTTAGGGTTGTACCTGGTAGGTTCGTTGATAATTTGCGTGAGGTTGAGGGCATCTAGTTTGGATTGTAGGATGGCCGGGGTATTAAGCATATCCCAATTTAGGTCACCAAGCAGTACGAACTCTGAGGATAAATGGGGGCAATCAATTCACATATGGTGTCCAGGGCACATCTGGGGGGCTGAGGGGGTCTGTAGCAAGCGGCAACAGTGAGAGACTTATTTCTGGAAAGGTGGATTTTTAGAAGTAGAAGCTCAAACTGTTTGGGCACAGACCTGGATAGTATGATAGAGCTCTGCAGGCTATCTCTACAGTAGATTGCAACTCCACCCCCTTTGGCAGTTCTATCTAGACGGAAAATGTTATAGTTGGGGATGGAAATTTCAGAATTTTTGGTGGCCTTCCTGAGACAGGATTCAGACACTGCTAGAACATCAGGGTGTGCTAACGCAGTGAATAACTCAAACTTAGGAAGTAGACTTCTGATGTTTACGTGCAAGAAACCAAGACTTTTGCGATTACAGAAGTCAGCAAATGATAGCGCCTGGGGAGTAGGAGTGATACTGAGGGCTGCAGGGCCTGGGTTAGCCTCTACATCACCAGAGGAACAGAGGAGGACTAGAATAGGATACGGCTAAAGGCTTTAAGAACTGGTCTTCTAGTGCGTTGGGTACATAGAATAAAGGGGGCAGATTTCCGGGTGTTGTAGAAAAGATTCAGGGCATTATGTACAGACAAGGATATGGAAGGATATGAGTAAAGTGGGGGTAAACCTAAGCGTTGGGTAACAATGAAAGAGATAGTATCACTAGAGGCATCAATTGAGTCGGTCTCTGCGTGTATGGGGGGTGGGACAAAGGAGCTATCTAAGGCAGGTTTAGCTGGGTTGGGGGATCTACAGTGAAATAGTACAATTAGAAATAACCGAAACAACAACAAGCTAACCATGTTTGGGCTGAGGCTAAACATAAACAGGATGTAGTACCGTAAAAAGGAACAGTCCAGCAGACATCAGCTGTATAGCTGAGTTATCATAAGGTCCGGTGAACAGCAATAGGATAGTTCGGAGGCTGCTAAAGCACTAGCAGGTAAGAGGCCACGGCTAGCGTGTGCTAGCGGGCCGGGGCTAGCAGATGGAATCTTCGTGGTCGACGTCGTCGTAACCACATCAGACGATTTCGTCGGCAGACCAGTCGTGTAGGATCGGCGGGGCTCCGTGTCAACACTAGGTGGTCCCGTCCGGTTGACAGAGAGGTAGATAGCCGGGAGATGGGCCTAGCTCAGGATGATTAGCCAGACCACAGCGTCCAATTAGTTGAAGCTAGCTGGTAGCGATGAATCCGGAGTTAAAGGTCCAGTGATTCAGTGATTACGGCAGAAAAACTGATATGTTCTGGGTCGATAACGCGCTGTGCAGACTGGCCGAATATCCGGTGATTAATATCCGGTGATTAAATTAATCCCGCAGAAAAAAAATCCAATGTTCTGGGTGAAATACCGCTAACTGTGGCTAATAGCAAGTAGCTAGTTAGCTGGCTAGCTAGTTTCAACTTGAGATTCTATATAAAAGGTAAGTCAATAATAGAATCCGTTCCACATTGAGTGAGGCGGGTTGCAGGAAAGTATATTTTGTAGAAGGATGAAAAGTCTGATAGGGAAATATGTACGGAAAATACAAAAAAACAGGGTATTTACAGGCTATTTACAGACACACGACAAAAACAGAACTGCACTACTTCGCCATCTTGGATAACAATGGCTAGATGTTCATGCATGTAGAGAATTATGTGTTCTCTACTTGTATGATAGGCTGGAAGTCAGGAGTGGTAGCGTGGTTGGAATAACCTTGAAACAGTGTATCAACTATTGCGTAAGCTAGGTGCAGGTATTGCATAGCCTTGAAAACGACATATTATATCAGTTAAGCATTGAAAGCTTTTGTGGTCTCTCAATATCTTTCTCTCTTTCTCTTTCTCTCTCTCTCTATCTCTCTTCAGTGCATACGGTACATGCTGAGTTCAGAGGAGTGTGGTGAGGCAGGCCATATTAATGTGTTACCATGCTGACAATGTAAACCTCTTTGAGACCTAGAAAAAAATCACCATGCAGTATAAAGTCAATCTAGCACCCAGCTTGTTTTAGCATTGTGATTGGAGTCTGTCAGAGCCCAGGCTGGTTCTGGGGTTGTGTTGAGTTACGGTAATGATGTGTCTTCTCTTTCTCTCTCTTTCTGTATTTCTCTCTCACTTTCTTTCTCTCTCTCGCTCTCTCTCGCTCTCTCTCGCTCTCTCTCGCTCTCTCTCGCTCTCGCTCGCTCTCGCTCTCTCGCTCTCGCTCTCGCCTCGCTCTCGCCTCTCGCTCTCGCTCTCGCTCTCGCTCTCGCTCTCGCTCTCGCTCTCGCTCTTCTCAGTGATGGGTAACAGAACAGCAGGCCATTATGACTCACTAGTTCGCTCTAGCTTCAGAGCTTCAGCGGCCAGCTGATCCAGGGGAGGATCTGTCTTAGCCCGGCACAGTCCTCCTCACATAGCAGAGCCTCTTAAACTGGTAGGCTAGTATACACTATGGATTTTTATGATGAGCTGTATTGGAGATTATATAGAGAAGAGTATACTGTCAAGATTGTGGGCCGAATACTAACTTGAGGTATATCCATCATGCCTGCATCATAGGCAGGAATAATGTGCTTTGCACAGGAGTTTGGTGGCACCTTAATTGGGGAGGATGAGCTCGTGGTACTGGCTGGAGCGGAATCAGTGGAATGGTATCAAATACATCAAACACATGGTTTCCATGTGTTTGATGCCATTCCATTTGCTCTGTTCCAGACATTATTATGAGCCGTCCTCCCCTCAGCAGCCTCCACTGGTGCTTAGTACTGTATACTCCCTCTCCATTTGTTTCATGGCTAGGCCTACTGTTTTACATTAGATCAATGAATGAACACGAACACACATCCCACTTGCCGGCCAGACAGAGATCAACGTGATGATAAAATAAATCAGTTCTACAACACTGGGTTTGCACAATGATTTATTTACATTGACAAACAAACACACTGTCTGTTTGTTTTTGCGACAATATGAATTAATTATCACGGGAGCTTACCAGGGCTGCAGACGTCCTTAATCTTTAATATTTCTGCCCTTCCCCTGGACCATAGCCTTGTCCATCGCTCTGTCTGTTTGTCTGTATTACCCATTTCACAATATTGTGCTAACCTGAACCGTGCTGTGCTGCCTCTGATATTATCTTTCCACATAATGCTTTCCGGCAAGGTTCAACTATGGTGGATGTGTAACCAGTAGAGTTCAAAAGGCACTCACACTCACAACCATGAAAAGGAATAACCCAAGGAAGCCGAGATGCTAAAATAATATACTTAATTTATTCCACGCTCGAAAGAATACAAAGAGTGAAAGTGCAAGGTGCTAAGCCTTATGCTTTCATCAGCACTGTGCAAATAAATGAAGGAGACACGTACAGTGGGGGAAAAAAGTATTTAGTCAGCCACCAATTGTGCAAGTTCTCCCACTTAAAAAGATGAGAGAGGCCTGTAATTTTCATCATAGGTACACGTCAACTATGACAGACAAAATGAGGAAAAAAAATCCAGAAAATCACATTGTAGGATTTGTAATGAATCTATTTGCAAATTATGGTGGAAAATAAGTATTTGGTCAATAACAAAAGTTTCTCAATACTTTGTTATATACCCTTTGTTGGCAATGACACAGGTCAAACGTTTTCTGTAAGTCTTCACAAGGTTTTCACACACTGTTGCTGGTATTTTGGCCCATTCCTCCATGCAGATCTCCTCTAGAGCAATGATGTTTTGGGTCTGTCGCTGGGCAACACGGACTTTCAACTCCCTCCAAAGATTTTCTATGGGGTTGAGATCTGGAGACTGGCTAGGCCACTCCAGGACCTTGAAATGCTTCTTACGAAGCCACTCCTTTGTTGCCCTGGCGGTGTGTTTGGGATCATTGTCATGCTGAAAGACCCAGCCACGTTTCATCTTCAATGCCCTTGCTGATGGAAGGAGGTTTTCACTCAAAATCTCACGATACATGGCCCCATTCATTCTTTCCTTTACACGGATCAGTCGTCCTGGTCCCTTTGCAGAAAAACAGCCCCAAAGCATGATTTTCCCACCCCCATGCTTCACAGTAGGTATGGTGTTCTTTGGATGCAACTCAGCATTCTTTGTCCTCCAAACACGACGAGTTGAGTTTTTTCCAAAAGGTTCTATTTTGGTTTCATCTGACCATAGGACATTCTCCCAATCCTCTTCTGGATCATCCAAATGCACTCTAGCAAACTTCAGATGGGCCTGGACATGTACTGGCTTAAGCAGGGGGACACGTCTGGCACTGCATGATTTGAGTCCCTGGCGGCGTAGTGTGTTACTGATGGTAGGCTTTGTTAGTTTGGTCCCAGCTCTCTGCAGGTCATTCACTAGGTCCCCCCGTGTGGTTCTGGGATTTTTGCTCACCGTTCTTGTGATCATTTTGACCCCACGGGGTGAGATCTTGCATGGAGCCCCAGATCGAGGGAGATTATCAGTGGTCTTGTATGTCTTCCATTTCCTAATAATTGCTCCCACAGTTGATTTCTTCAAACCAAGCTGCTTACCTATTGCAGATTCAGTCTTCCCAGCCTGGTGCAGGTCTACAATTTTGTTTCTGGTGTCCTTTGACAGCTCTTTGGTCTTGGCCATAGTGGAGTTTGGAGTGTGACTGTTTGAGGTTGTGGACAGATGTCTTTTATACTGATAACAAGTTCAAACAGGTGCCATTAATACAGGTAACGAGTGGAGGACAGAGGAGCCTCTTAAAGAAGAAGTTACAGGTCTGTGAGAGCCAGAAATCTTGCTTGTTTGTAGGTGACCAAATACTTATTTTCCACCATAATTTGCAAATAAATTCATTAAAAATCCTACAGTGTGATTTTCTGGAGAAAAACATTTCTGAATTTGTCTGTCATAGTTGACGTGTACCTATGATGAAAATTACAGGCCTCTCTCATCTTTTTAAGTGGGAGAACTTGCACAATTGGTGGCTGACAAAATACTTTTTTCCCCCACTGTACTTGAGGATGTGTAAACAGGCCAGTCCAGCTCAGCTCAGCCATATGTCTGCCTATCTCTCTTCCTGTCAGTCAGTAGACAGTTAAAGCTCCCTCATAGTTCCCTCTAGTCCATCTCTGTCCACCCAAATGAACCTTCTTCATTAGGACAGTCCATCCTGTGTTTTAAAATAGGATTATCCATGCCGAACATTGTACACATCCCTCATTGTTATAAATGCATCCTTCCACCTTTTACCAATTAATCTGGGTTATTTGTTGGCCGTTGTTCATTAGTCTGAGAGGAGGGGGAATAATAAAGCGTCAGACTGGGTGTGATGTGGTGTGTAATGCCATTATTGTTCATTTGTCATGGAGAGCTGTTTTAGCGTTGCACCGCTCCCTCCAAGAGCTTAAAAGCCACTAAGCCACAGCCTCTATCAGTCAGGCCTGAATAATTAATGTAACTTAAAGCGTCTGACCATAGAAGGAGACAGGATGTTAGAGAGGGAGAAACACAGGATCTTAGAGAGGAGAGAGGGGACAGGATCAGAAAGAAGGGTTAGGAGAGCTAGACAGGACCAAGGAGAAGGTATAGGAGAGTCGGAACAGGGCCAGAGAGGAGAAAGACAGGACCTTAGCGAGTGAGCAAGACAGGATCTTATATACAGAGAAAGACAGGACTAGAGCGGGAGAAAGACAGGATCTTAGAGAGGGAGAGAGACAAGATCTTAAAGCGGGAGAGAGACAGGATATTAAAGAGGGGAGAGGAGACAGGACCAGAGAGGGAGAGATACAGGGCCTTAGAGAGGGAGAAAGACAGGACCAGAGAGAGGGAAAGATAAATGAGTAGCGGCTAGAGAAAGACAGGATCTTAAAGAGGGAGAGAGACAGGATCTTAGAGAGGGGAGAGGACCAGAGAGGGAGAAATACAGGACCTTAGAGAGAGGGAGAGAGATGTGACTAGAGAGGAGAGGGAAACAGGACCAGAGAGAGGAGGGGAGACAGGGAGCAGAGGGAGGGAGACAGAGAGGGGGAGACTGGACCAGAGAGAGGAGGAGAGACAGGGACCAGAGAGAGGAGGGAGGAGACTGGGAGCAGAGGGAGGGAGATAGAGAGGGGGAGACTGGACTAGAGAGAGGAGAGGGGAGACAGGGAGCAGAGGGAGGGAGACAGAGAGGGGGAGACTGGACCAGAGGGAGGAGGGGAGACTGGGAGCAGAGGGAGGGAGACCGAGAGGGGGAGACTGGACCAGAGAAAGAGATTGATCACGTCAAAAGTTTAATTTTCTCCAACTTTTATGATGGACAGTACAGTTTGAAGCTTGTCTTGACTTGTGTTGACATATGCGTTCCAGCAACGCACGTGGAGAAAGGCTCTCATAGAAAAACAATGGGTCATTTTCAGCCGTTTGAAAACACTCTCTTCCTCCATCATCATCAGTCATCCTTACATCACCTCTTCCTCGTTGTTTTATTCCAGGGGTTTCCAACCCTGTTCCTGGAGAGCTAACCTCCTGTAAGTTTTCGCTCCAACCCCAGTAACTAACCTGGTTCAGTTTATCAACCAGCTAATTATTAGAATCAGGTGTGCTAGATTAGGGTTGGAGTGAGAACCTACAGGATGGTAGCTCTCCAGGAACAGCGTTGGACGGATTTATTTTATTCCAATCCATCTCTCTCCACACCTGCCTTTTTATGCCTCTCTCCTCTCATCCCTTCTCTCTACCTACTTTCTCCCTTTCTCCATATTTTCATGCTTCTCAGGAAATATATGATCCTATATTCTCCACCTCTCTAGCCATTTGTTCCTACTTTCTATTCTTCATCTGTTTGCTCTGTCCATCCTTCACTCCCTTTATCCTTCTCTTCCTCTCTGCCCCTCCCGCTCTCCATCCCTTTCTATTTTCTAACCACATCTCTCTCCAGTTAAATTCAATACATTTTGGCATGAAAAGTGAATGAACGTACATTGCAAAAGCAAATTATCACAACAATAACAACATCAATATCATTATCAATGATAATCAAAAATAATTAGATGAAGAATTATTAAGCAAAACAAAAATTATATTAACATCCTACTCTTTTATCTCTATCTTTTCACTCTGTCTTTTCTTCCCTACACCTCTCCCTTCTTGAGTCCCTCCATCCCTCCCTCTCTCTCCAGGTCCTGTGGGTGACATTAGAGTGGCTTTGTAATGAGCTGCTTGTGAACCCACTGGGCAGATGCCAGCGGATAGTCATTAGATCATATGACAGACTGGGTCCCCCTCCTTCCTTGCCTCTGTCTTCCCCCCATTCTCCCCCACCCCCTCCTCTTTTCCCTCCCTCCCCACTCTCCTTCCCCCAGCCCCAACATGGTGCCGCATGGTTAGCGTTGCTAGCCCGAGACAGACACTATAGCCAACAGACAGCATTCCCACTGGGAATACCAGACCCTTTCTGTCAGCCTGACGGGACGGGACGGAGACGGGTGAGAGGGGGTGAGGGGGAGGGCGGGGGGGTTTAAAGAAGCACATCTTTTATTAATTAGGTGAACCCTTAAAGTGATCTTTATTAATCATTCATATAATAATTTAATTACATGTACTGTCACTCTGATTCATCTGAACCAGTGGATTAAATGCAGTCAGACTGTTAACAGTTTAGTTTGGTTTATATCATGTTCATGTCGGCTTATATACTGTAGTTAACTCTAGAGTTAAACGCTGCTGAAAACATATTGGAGCTTGCAATATTGATACATTTGATTAATATCTGATTGTTGCAAGTACTGTTGACACATGTTAGCACTTTGAGCGAAATGTATTAAATGTGCTTTATAAAGTTATAATTACTGTTATTAGTTCAATCTGGTTTGAAGATTTGAAGTCAATGACAGCATTGTGAGTGTGTTTTAGATGTGAAGAGCCTTCATATTTCACTCACAGCTGAATACATATTTGTGTTGGCTGTCAATCTGCCAGTGTCTGCATGCCAAATAAAATAAAAAGGTATTGGTCGTGTACACATATTTAGCAGATGTTATCGCGGGTGTAGCGAAATGCTTATGTTCCGAGCTCCAACAGTGCAGTAATACCTGACATAACAAAACAATACACGCAACTTAAGAAATATAGATATTTTAGAAAGAGCAATGTCAGAGTCTGGAATATATATATGTATGTGAATGGTCCGTCCAGACAGTATGGACAGTATATGAATAGAAAAGGTGTGTACAGCAGTAGCTATATAGGATAGGCCTTGACTAGAATACAGTATATATATATGAAGTGGATCAAACAATATGTAAACATTATTAAAGTGACCAGTGTTCAATAACTATGTAAACTCAGCAAAAAAAGAAACGTCAATTTTTCAGGACCCTGTCTTTCGTAAAAATCCAAATAACTTCACAGATCTTCATTGTAAAGGGTTTAAACACTATTTCCCATGCTTGTTCAATGAACCATAAACAATTAATGAACATGCACCTGTGGAACGGTCGTTAAGTCACTAACAGCTTACAGACGGTAGGCAATTAAGGTCACAGTTATGAGAACTTAGGACACTAAAGAGGCCTTTCTACTGACTCTGAAAAACACCAAAAGAAAGATGACCAGGGTCCCTGCTCATCTGCGTGAACGTGCCTTAGGCATGCTGCAAGGAGGCAAGAAGACTGCAGATGTGGCCAGGGCAATAAATTGCAATGTCCGTACTGTGAGACGCCTAAGACAGTGCTACAGGGAGACAGGACGGACAGCTGATCATCCTCGCAGTGGCAGACCACATGTAACAACACCTGCACAGGATCGGTACATCCGAACATCACACCTGCGGGACAGGTACAGGATGGCAACAACGACTGCCCGAGTTACACCAGGAATGCACAATCCCTCCATCAGTGCTCAGACTGTCCGCGATAGGCTGAGAGAGGCTGGACTGAGGGCTTGTAGGCCTGTTGTAAGGCAGGTCCTCACCAGACATCACCGGCAACAACGTCGCCTATGGGCACAAACCCACCGTCACTGAACCAGACAGAACTGGCAAAAAGTGCTCTTCCCTGACGAGTCGCGGTTTTGTCTCACCAGGGATGATGGTCAGATTCGCGTTTATCGTCGAAGGAATGAGGCCTGTACTCTGGAGCGGGATCGATTTGGAGGTGGAGGGTCCGTCATGGTCTGGGGCGGTGTGTCACAGCATCATCGGACTAAGCTTGTTGTCATTGCAGGCAATCTCAACGCTGTGAGTTACAGGGAAGACATCCTCCTCCCTCATGTGGTACCCTTCCTGCAGGCTCATCCTGACATGACCCTCCAGCATGACAATGCCACCAGCCATACTGCTCGTTCTGTGCGTGATTTCCTGCATGACAGGAATGTCAGTGTTCTGCCATGGCCAGCGAGGAGCCCGGATCTCAATCCCATTGAGCACATCTGGGACCTGTTGGATCGGAGGGTGAGGGCTAGGGCCATTTCCCCAGAACTGTCCGGGAACTTGCAGGTGCCTTGGTGGAAGAGTGGGGTAACATCTCACAGCAAGAACTGGCAAATCTGGTGCAGTCCATGAGGAGGAGATGCACTGTAGTACTTAATGCAGATGGTGGCCACACCAGATACTGACTGTTACTTTTGATTTTGACCCCCCCTTTGTTCAGAGACACATTTTTCCATTTCTGTTAGTCACATGTCTGTGGAACTTGTTCAGTTTATGTCTCAGTTGTTGAATCTTGTTATGTTCATACAAATATTTACACATGTTAAGTTTGCTGAAAATAAACGCAGTTGACAGTGGGAGGACGTTTCTTTTTTTGCTGAGTTTACATAGGGCAGCAGTCTCTAAGGTGCAGGGTTGAGTAGCTGGCTTGTAACAGTTACTAAAGTTCAGGGCAGAGTACTGGGCAGAGGCCGGCTAGTGGTGACTGTTTAACATTCTGATGGCCTGGAGATAGAAGCTGTTTCTCAGTCTCTCTGTCCCAGCTTTGATGCACCTGTACTGTCTTCGCCTTCCAGACAGCAGCCGGGTGAACAGGCCGTGGCTCAGGTAGCTGAAGTCCTTGATGATTTTCTTGGCCTTCCTGTGACACCGGGTGCTGTAGATGTCCTGGAGGGCAGCCAGTGTGCCCCCGGTGATGCGTTGGGCTGACCACACCACCCTCTGAAGAGCCCTGTGGTTGTGGACGGTGCCGTACCAGGCTGTATCATGCCACAGTGGTTGCAGAATGGAGTTCAGACAAATGCCAGCTTCACTTAGACTGATTAAACTGTATTAACAAAATGATTTGTATGGCTGCTGGATCTGCAAGGTCATTAGTTAACATAAGTTAAGACTGAACACTTGTAAAGTTTGGCGTGTGGCGGGAGGGATTTATTTTACTTGTTGGCCAATTTGCAAATACTGTTGTCCAGAGCAACTTAGAATAACTGCAGAGATAGATAGTATGAGCCTCACAAATAAAACTTTCTTCAATCATAACCCAGTGCTAGAATAGAAAGAGTTTCAGTATAGAATAGAATAGAATAAAACAGCAAGAGTAAAGAATTAAACAATGAAACCTATAATCCCCCCCCTTGTTGAGTTATGAGTCTAGTTATGGAGGACCATGAGAGCTGTGTGATGCTAGACTCCCTAGGCACAGGCCATGCTTCTCAGACCAGGGAAGGTCAACACACTAACAGGATTATCATGTTGTTAGGGTCAGTCAGTCTGATAATGAGTGGATGGACTCTGACATGTTAGACGTATTGGAAGCTAAACAGGTGATTGATCGTGGCGATTGGTATTGGTTCCCCTCTTTAATTCCAATAGAGAGTTATTTTCATTGACTGGCCTGTTTGGTTTGAGAGGGGTAATTCTGTACTGGTAGACGTCAATCACTCTTCTACTACTGTTCTGGTTGTTGCCAGCTGAGTCATTGTTCCGGTTCTTTAAACAATGGAATGTTGGTCTCTGTCTCTGTCTCTCTCTCTCTCTCTCTCTCTCTCTCTCTCTCTCTCTCTCTCTCTCGCTCTCGCTCTCGCTCTCGCTCGCTCTCTGTCTCTCTCAATTCAATTTCAATTTAAGGGGCTTTATTGGCATGGGAAACATATGTTTACATTGCCAAAGCAAGTGAAATAGATAATAAACAAAAGTGAAATAAACAATAAAAAATTAACAGTGAACATTACACTCACATACAGTGAGGGAAAAAAGTATTTGATCCCCTGCTGATTTTGTACGTTTGCCCACTGACAAAGACATGATCAGTCTATAATTTTAATGGTAGGTTTATTTGAACGGTGAGAGACAGAATAACAACAAACAAATCCAGAAAAACACATGTAAAAAATGTTATAAATTGATTTGCATTTTAATGAGGGAAATAAGTATTTGACCCCTCTGCAAAACATGACTTAGTACTTGGTGGCAAAACCCTTGTTGGCAATCACAGAGTTCAGAAGTTTCTTGTAGTTGGCCACCAGGTTTGCACACATCTCAGGAGGGATTTTGTCCCACTCCTCTTTGCAGATCTTCTCCAAGTCATTAAGGTTTCGAGGCTGACGTTTGGCAACGAACCTTCAGCTCCCTCCACAGATTTTCTATGGGATTAAGGTCTGGAGACTGGCTAGGCCACTCCAGGACCTTAATGTGCTTCTTCTTGGGCCACTCCTTTGTTGCCTTGGCCGTGTGTTTTGGGTCATTGTCATGCTGGAATACCCATACACGACCCATTTTCAATGCCCTGGTTGAGGGAAGGAGGTTCTCACCCAAGATTTGACGGTACATGGCCCCGTCCATCGTCCCTTTGATGCGGTGAAGTTGTACTGTCCCCTTAGCAGATAAACACCCCCAAAGCATAATGTTTCCACCTCCATGTTTGACGGTGGGGATGGTGTTCTTGGGGTCATAGGCAGCATTCCTCCTCCTCCAAACACGGCGATTTGAGTTGATGCCAAAGACCTCGATTTTGGTCTCATCTGACCACAACACTTTCACCCAGTTCTCCTCTGAATCATCCAGATGTTCATTGGCAAACTTCAGACGGGCCTGCATATGTGCTCTCTTGAGCAGGGGGACCTTGCGGGCGCTGCAGGATTTCAGTCCTTCACGGTGTAGTGTGTTACCAATTGTTTTCTTGGTGACTATGGTCCCAGCTGCCTTGAGATCACTGACAAGATCCTCCCGTGTAGTTCTAGGCTGATTCCTCACCGTTCTCATGATCATTGCAACTCCACGAGGTGAGATCTTGCATGGAGCCCCAGGCTGAGGGAGATTGACAGTTATTTTGTGTTTCTTCCATTTGCGAATAATCTCACCAACTGTTGTCACCTTCTCACCAAGCTGCTTGGCGATGGTCTTGTAGCCCATTCCAGCCTTGTGTAGGTCTACAATCTTGTTCCTGACATCCTTGGAGAGCTCTTTGGTCTTGGTCATGGTGGAGAGTTTGGAATCTGATTGATTGATTGCTTCTGTGGACAGTTGTCTTTTATACAGGAAACAAGCTGAGATTAGGAGCACTCCCTTTAAGAGTGTGCTCCTAATCTCAGCTCGTTACCTGTATAAAAGACACCTGGGAGCCAGAAATCTTTCTGATTGAGAGGGGGTCAAATACTTATTTCCCTCATTAAAATGCAAATCAATTTATAACATTTTTGACATGCGTTTTTCTGAATTTTTTTGTTGTTATTCTGTCTCTCACTGTTCAAATAAACCTACCATTAAAATTATAGACTGATCATTTCTTTGTCAGTGGTCAAACGTACAAAATCAGCAGGGGATCAAATAATTTTTTCCCTCACTGTAAGTTCCAAAAGAATAAAGACATTTCAATTGTCATATTATGTCTATATACAGTGTTGTAATGATGTGCAAATAGTTAAAGTTTAAAAGGGAAAATAAATAAACATAAACATAGGTTGTATTTACAATGGTGTTTGTTCTTCACTGGTTGCCCTTTTCTTGTGGCAACAGGTCACAAATCTTGCTGCTGTGATTGCACACTGTGGTATTTCACTCAATAGATATGGGAATTTATCAAAATTGGATTTGTTTTTTCGAATTCTTTGTGGGTCTGTGTAATCTGAGAGAAATATGTTTCTCTAATATGGTCATACATTTGGCAGGAGGTTAGGAAGTGCACCTCGGTTTCTACCTCATTTTGTGGGCAGTGTGCACAAAGCCTGTCTTCTCTTGAGAGCCGGGTCTGCCTACGGCGGCCTTTCTCAATAGCAAGGCTATGCTCACTGAGTCTGTACATAGTCAAAGATGTTCTTAAGTTTGGGTCAGTCACAGTGGTCAGGTATTCTGCCACTGTGTACCCTCTGTTTAGGGCCAAATAGCATTCTAGTTTGCTCTGTTTTTTTGTTAATTCTTTCCAATGTGTCAAGTAATTCTCTTTTTGTCTTCTTACGATTTGGTTGGGTCTAAGTGTATTGCTGTCCTAGAGCTCTGTGGGGTCTGTTTGTGTTTGTGAACAGAGCCCCAGGACCAGCTTGCTTAGGGGGCTCTTCTCAAGGTTAATTTCTCTGTAGGTGATGGCTTTGTTATGGAAGGTTTGCGAAACACTTCCATTTAGGTGGTTGTAGGTGGTTAACGGCTCTTTTCTGGATTTTTATAATTAGCAGGTATCGGCCTAATTCTGCTCTAAAAGCATTATTTGGTGTTCTATGTTGTACACAGAGGATATGTCCCATTTTGTGAATTCTTGGTTGGTGAGCAGACCCCAGACCTCACAACCATAAAGGGCAATGGGTTCTATATAATTCAAGTATTTTTTGCCAGATCCTAATTGGTATGTTGAATTGTATGTTCCTCTCTCTCTCTCTCTCTCTCTCTCTCTCTCTCTCTCTCTCTCTCTCTCTCTCTCTCTCTCTCTCTCTCTCTCTCTCTATCTCTCTCTCTCTCAGCACATAGATGACAGACTGAATCAGTGTTAGTGATTCCTGATTCCCTCCCTCATGTATCCTCATACAACCTCTCCATTCATTACTGTCTCTCTCATCTATGGCAGGGGTTCCCAAACTTTTTCATTCAGGCCCCCACTTCCAGCATTGGGGAAATTGCACCTTGTGCATTTGACTAACCACAGTTTGGGAACCACTGATGTACGTGATATGCCAGTCTGTCAAAGGAAGGGAAACCTCCTTCTCTTTAAAGAGACACTGATCAGCCTACAGCTCGCCCCATCAACCCCAGTTACCATTACTGCCCTCCGTATCAGACCTCCCATCAGACTTGACTTTAGTGACACCGACTCCTCTTCTTCTTTTCTCTCCTCATCTCTCCTCATAGGGCCTGCCTCGTCGGCACATCACTTTCATTCCTCAGAGCTCATTCGAGTCGAACCACACGGAAAGGATGGGATGTTTATTTTTCTAATTTCCAGAAGCAAGATGCGGCTCAGTCTATTGAGATCAAGGAAGGGGCACCTTGGAAGCTGTGGGTGTGTGGAGGACAAACAAGCACTTATTCGCTTGTTTACTTGTTGGTTATTTCATACTGGAAGTCAATATACTGTACAGCCGTTGGCTTGAACTAACCAAACACAAAGCAATGGCATCCTCAAAAGCATCCTCTCACCCACTCACCCCCTCAATTCCTCCACCCCTTAGACCGACCTTCAGAGACATGAGCCATTGTCTTCATCTGACAAAAGAGGATGCCTATCCGCCCTCCACACCCCCCTACTTTACTGAATCAATGGTACTGTTCCCTCATATTCTCTCTGTCCAGATAATGGAGTTTAATGGGTCCAGTCCCACGGGACACATCCACTCGGAGATAAGACAGGGGGGATTTGGGGAGTTGAGATGGAGAGGTACTGTAGGGGGCCTCATCTGTTGTGTGTTCCTTAAGACAGCTCTCCCCTGTTCCTCTATCATAATTGAATCACCATGTTTGATTGACATGGCCGTATTGAAGTATTAATC
The DNA here is from genome assembly GCF_020615455.1 of Coregonus clupeaformis. Lineage (NCBI taxonomy): Eukaryota > Metazoa > Chordata > Actinopteri > Salmoniformes > Salmonidae > Coregonus > Coregonus clupeaformis. Next base: position 27,277,894 of record NC_059203.1, read on the forward strand.
AGTGTAGGGTTACGGGTGCGACCATCTGCGCATCACAGAAAACAAACCAGGTCTCAGTCGCTCTGTGCAGTGGATCAATAGGAGTCATGATCAATGGAAAGAGAAAGACCATCTCTTCTATAAGACCATCTCTTCTATAAGACAATATCTTCTATAAGACCATCTCTTCTATAAGGACAATGTACATGAACACTTCACTTCTAATAATCTCACTGCTGGATCTAAGAGTTGCTTTTGAGAAGGATGGAAAAGTACTTTCAGAATGTATAATAGTTTGATATCGTAACAAAGGTGTTCAAGGGTAAGAACAGAAGCAATAAGGATGCAGACACACGCTGAAGATATCCCACTTGGCACAGACGTCAATTCAACGTCTATTCCACATTGATTCAATGTAATTTCATTGAAATGACGTGGAAACAATGTTGATTCAACCAGTATGTGCCCAGTGGGATCTGTCTGACTCGATGTAACACTTCTGTCTGCCTTTCCTCTCTGTCTCAATAGACTTGACTCACCACATCTTTACATTGACTAACAATGAGATGTCTCATTGTTAGTCAAGAGTTCATTTTTAACATCGAAGAACTTGGGAAATGCATGGCCTTATTAATAACTCTATTGTAAGGCAATTCCTGGAGAGTTGAGTGGGTGATGGAGAGTAGAGTGGGTTTTCTGAGTTGCTAATCAAGTAACTCTATGTTTTCCTAAGTTTTGTGAAATATCTGTTTATCTTAAGTGCTCGTGGGTGTGTGTGTGTGTGTGCGTGTATAGCGCATTGGGAGGTGTGAAACTCACTCCTCAGCCTGAAGTGTTGCCACTTGCGCTGCCCAATTATTAGCTTTTCGCGTGGCGCCTACTGATAAGACGTTTCAGGAGGGCAGTGATGTGTGCTAGCAAGGCAGAGGTTCTTGGTTCGAGCCTCAGTGGGAGCCAAATCATGAGGAAGTGGTCCTCGCTAAGCAAGCAGCGTGAAGTCTTTTACAATAGTGCTGTGACCCGGATCTACAGTTACGCTCAACTCAACGTTGGGGTTGCTATATCTGGGTATCTGGATTGATAAAAAGCTATCTTTCAAAAAGCATGTTGATGAGTGAAGAAATTAGCAATAAAAATTTTTTTATAGGAATAGGTCATGCCTTTCATTAAATAGCAGATAACAAATAATTCAGTTGACATTCATACCGGTTATAGACTATGACAACATTATCTAAATGAATGCAGCTGACACTTTATTGAAGCCATTGGACACAGTTTATCATAGCGCACTATGCTTTATTACGGGCGATAGGTTCAGTGCTAGGGTTGAATGGTGGGAACCCGGTTACTGAGATTTACTGGGATTTACTGCCCAAAACCACTCCCTTTTCCTGGGATAAATAACTGCGAGAAACTGGTAAATTATAATACATTATTTATATGAACAGCATGGCGTGAAATGAAACTGTTATATTATATGCAATCTCTAAATATGGCTTCGCTACGGCCTCCGCATGATGAATCAACACTCAGGGTGGGAACAGACAGCCCATCTCAGTATGGAGCGCAGTTCACAAAAAATGTAGAGTTATCATCTGATCATGGTTACTTTTTTTCTTGTGACAGGTAGGCTTACATTTGCTGCAGCATAGAGTGAAAGCACATTTCATTTACCCATCTCCATCTTTTTCAAATGTATTTAAAAAAAACACGGAAATATCTAATTTTCGTAAGTATTCAGACCCTTTACTCTGTACTTTGTTGAGTCTTCTTGGGTATGATACTACAATCTTGGCACACCTGTATTTGGGGAGTTTCTCCCATTATTTTCTGAAGATCCTGTCAAACTCTGTCAGGTTAGATGGGGAGAATCGCTGCACAGCTATTTTCAGGTCTCTCCAGAGATGTTTGATTCGGTTCAAGTCCGGGCTCTGGCTGGGTCACTCAAGGACATTCAGAGACTTGTCCCAAAGCTACTCCTACGTTGTCTTGGCTGTGTGCTTATGGTCGTTGTCCAGTTGGAAGGTAAACCTTCGCCCCAGTCTGAGGTCCTGAGCGCTCTGGAGCAGGTTTCATCAAGGATCTCTCTGTACTTTGCTCCATTCATCTTTCCCTCGATCCTAACTAGTCTTCCAGTCCCTGCCGCTGAAAAACATCTCCACAGCATGATGGTGCCACAACCATGCTTCACCGTAGAGATGGTGCCAGGTTTCCTCCAGACGTGACGCTTGTTTCTCATGGTCTGAGAGTCTTTAGGTGCCTTTTGGCAAACTCCAAGTGGGCTGTCATTTGCCTTTTACTGAGGAGTGGCTTCCGTCTGGCCACTCTACCATAAAGGCCTGATTGGTGGAGTGCTGCAGCGATGGTTGTCCTTCTGGAAGTTTCTCTCATCTCCACAGAGGAATTCTGGAGCTCTGTCAGAGTGACCATCAGGTTCTTGGTCACCTCCCTGACCAAGGCACTTCTCCCCCGATTGCTCAGTTTGGCCGGGTGGCCAGCTCTAGGAAGAGTCTTGGTGGTTACAAACTTCTTCCATGTAAGAATGATGGAGGCCACTGTGTTCTTATATGGACAGGTGTGTGCCTTTTCAAATCATGTCCAATCAATTGAATTTACCACAGGTGGACTCCAATCAAGTTGTAGTAACATCTCAAGGATGATCAATGGAAACAGGATGCACCTGAGATCAATTTCGAGTCTCACAGCAAAGGGTCTGAATACTTATGTAAATAAGGTATTTCAGTTTTTTGTTTTTAAGACATTTGCAAAAAATATATAAAAACCTTTTTTTGCTTTGTCATTATGGGTTATTGTGTGTAGATTGATGAGGGGAAAAAACAGTTTAATCCATTTTAGGATAAAGCTGTAACGTAACAAAATGTGGAAAAAGGGAAGGGGTCTGAATACTTTCTGAATACACTGAATATACGTATGCCCTAGCCTACCTCTTTCAGGTAATATATTAAATGCACTATTAGCCTTATATTTAGATAATTAATGATGGGCCATGCATAATAAGCTTCTAACTTATATCCTCTGTCTCTTACTGTCAAGGTGACGTGTATGCGGGAAACGAAGTCAAGCGCAGGACACCGAACTACTGGCAGAACGTACTTTACTTAACACAGTAAAGAAAGTACAAAACAAACCTCCAAACAGGGAGGAACAAATAACGCATACAACCAGCACTGCCGACCTAACGGAACACGTTCACACACAATAACCAATGAGAGACAGGGGTTTATAAAGGGAATACAATATAACATAATGGGAAACAGGTGCAAACAATCAGGACAAACTAGACAAACACCGAAACATAGATCGGTGGCAGCTAGTACTCCGGGGACGACGAACGCAGAAGCCTGCCCGAGCAAGGAGGAGGGGCAGCCTCGGCTGATTCCGTGACACTTACGCAATACGCACGCACCTGTGCTCCGCAGGCCTCTCTCCTTAAAAAAGTCCCATGCAGGAAAAGCTAGACTAGAATAGCTTGTTGGACATTTTTTATTTTAGCATTTCTTATACCAATAGACTATTCATAGTTTGAACAATGTGCATAATTCCAGTCCATATAATACAGTATAATACAATACAGTACAGTAATACAGTTAACACTCAAAAAGATTAGACTACTGGATCTAGTTTCATTTCACAGAACATATACAGTGGGGGAAAAAAGTATTTAGTCAGCCACAAATTGTGCAAGTTCTCCCACTTAAAAAGATGAGAGAGGCCTGTAATTTTCATCATACAGTGGGGAAAAAAAGTATTTAGTCAACCACCAATTGTGCAAGTTCTCCCACTTAAAAAGATGAGAGAGGCCTGTAATTTTCATCATAGGTACACGTCAACTATGACAGACAAAATGAGAAAATAAAATCCAGAAAATCACATTGTAGGATTTGTAATGAATTTATTTGCAAATTATGGTGGATAATAAGTATTTGGTCAATAACAAAAGTTTCTCAATACTTTGTTATATAGCCTTTGTTGACAATGACACAGGTCAAACGTTTTCTGTAAGTCTTCACAAGGTTTTCACACACTGTTGCTGGTATTTTGGCCCATTCCTCCATGCAGATCTCCTCTAGAGCAATGATGTTTTGGGGCTGTCGCTGGGCAACACAGACTTTCAACTCCCTCCAAAGATTTTCTATGGGGTTGAGATCTGGAGACTGGCTAGGCCACTCCAGGACCTTGAAATGCTTCTTCGAAGCCACTCCTTCGTTGCCGGGCGGTGTGTTTGGGATCATTGTCATGCTGAAAGACCCAGCCACGCTTTCATCTTCAATGCCCTTGCTGATGGAAGGAGGTTTTTACTCAAAATCTCCACGATACATGGCCCCATTCATTCTTTCCTTTACACGGATCAGTCGTCCTGGTCCCTTTGCAGAAAAAACAGCCCCAAAGCATGATGTTTCCACCCCATGCTTCACAGTAGGTATGGTGTTCTTTGGATGCAACTCAGTATTCTTTGTCCTCCAAACACGACGAGTTGAGTTTTTACCAAAAAGTTATATTTTGGTTTCATCTGACCATATGACATTCTCCCAATCCTCTTCTGGATCATCCAAATGCACTCTAGCAAACTTCAGATGGGCCTGGACATGTACTGGCTTAAGCAGGGGGACACGTCTGGCAGTGCAGGATTTGAGTCCCTGGCGGCGTAGTGTGTTACTGATGGTAGGCTTTGTTACTTTGGTCCCTGCTCTCTGCAGGTCATTCACTAGGTTCCCCCGTGTGGTTCTGGAATTTTTGCTCACCGTTCTTGTGATCATTTTGACCCCACGGGGTGAGATCTTGCGTGGAGCCCCAGATCGAGGGAGATTATCAGTGGTCTTGTATGTCTTCCATTTCCTAATAATTACTCCCACAGTTGATTTCTTCAAACCAAGCTGCTTACCTATTGCAGATTCAGTCTTCCCAGCCTGGTGCAGGTCTACAATTTTGTTTCTGGTGTCCTTTGACAGCTCTTTGGTCTTGGCCATAGTGGAGTTTGGAGTGTGACTGTTTGAGGTTGTGGACAGGTGTCTTTTATACTGATAACAAGTTCAAGCAGGTGCCATTAATACAGGTAACGAGTGGAGGACAGAGGAGCCTCTTAAATAAGAAGTTACAGGTCTGTGAGAGCCAGAAATCTTGCTTGTTTGTAGGTGACCAAATACTTATTTTCCACCATAATTTGCAAATAAATTCATAAAAAATCCTACAATGTGATTTTCTGGATTTTCTTTTCTGAATTTGTCTGTCATAGTTGACGTGTACCTATGATGCAAATTACAGGCCTCTCTCATCTTTTTAAGTGGGAGAACTTGCACAATTGGTGACTGACTAAATACTTTTTTTCCCCACTGTAGGTACACGTCAACTATGACAGACAAATTCAGAATTTTTTTTCCCAGAAAATCACATTGTAGGATTTTTAATGAATTTATTTGCAAATTATGGTGGAAAATAAGTATTTGGTCACCTACAAACAAGCAAGATTTCTGGCTCTCACAGACCTGTAACTTCTTCTTTAAGAGGCTCCTCTGTCCTCCACTCGTTACCTGTATTAATGGCACCTGTTTGAACTTGTTATCAGTATAAAATACACCTGTCCACAACCTCAAACAGTCACACTCCAAACTCCACTATGGCCAAGACCAAAGAGCTGTCAAAGGACACCAGAAACAAAATTGTAGACCTGCACCAGGCTGGGAAGACTGAATCTGCAATAGGTAAGCAGCTTGGTTTGAAGAAATCAACTGTGGGAGCAATTATTAGGAAATGGAAGACATACAAGACCACTGATAATCTCCCTCGATCTGGGGCTCCACGCAAGATCTCACCCGTGGGGTCAAAATGATCACAAGAACGGTGAGCAAAAATCCCAGAACCACACGGGGGGACCTAGTGAATGACCTGCAGAGAGCTGGGACCAAAGTAACAAAGCCTACCATCAGTAACACACTACGCCGCCAGGGACTCAAATCCTGCAGTGCCAGACGTGTCCCCCTGCTTAAGCCAGTACATGTCCAGGCCCGTCTGAAGTTTGCTAGAGTGCATTTGGATGATCCAGAAGAGGATTGGGAGAATGTCATATGGTCAGATGAAACCAAAATATAACTTTTTGGTAAAAACTCAACTCGTCGTGTTTGGAGGACAAAGAATGCTGAGTTGCATCCAAAGAACACCATACCTACTGTGAAGCATGGGGGTGAAACATCATGCTTTGGGGCTGTTTTTCTGCAAAGGGACCAGGACGACTGATCCGTAAAGGAAAGAATGAATGGGGCCATGTATCGTGAGATTTTGAGTGAAAACCTCCTTCCATCAGCAAGGGCATTGAAGATGAAACGTGGCTGGGTCTTTCAGCATGACAATGATCCCAAACACACCGCCAGGGCAACAAAGGAGTGGCTTCGTAAGAAGCATTTCAAGGTCCTGGAGTGGCCTAGCCAGTCTCCAGATCTCAACCCCATAGAAAAAGTTTGGAGGGATTTGAAAGTCCGTGTTGCCCAGCGACAGCCCCAAAACATCACTGCTCTAGAGGAGATATGCATGGAGGAATGGGCCAAAATACCAGCAACAGTGTGTGAAAACCTTGTGAAGACTTACAGAAAACGTTTGACCTGTGTCATTGCCAACAAAGGGTATATAACAAAGTATTGAGAAACTTTTGTTATTGACCAAATTCTTATTTTCCACCATAATTTGCAAATAAATTCATTAAAAATGTGATTTTCTGGATTTTTTTTCATCCTTTTGTCTGTCATAGTTGACGTGTACCTATGATGAAAATTACAGGCCTCTCTCATCTTTTTAAGTGGGAGAACTTGCACAATTGGTGGCTGACTAAATACTTTTTCCCCCCACTGTAAGCTAGCTACATCTATGGGTTTTAGTTTTTCTGTCGTGCGTAATATGCAGTCTATATGATATGTGTATTGGATAAAGGCACAATCATTTGGGCTTTTTTGGGCTTGGGCTCATTAAATGTCTTTAATGTAGGGCTCATAAAATGTATTTAATGTAGGGCTCATAAAATGTATTTAATGTAGGGCTCATAAACTGTATTGAATGTATGGTTCATCAGGCTCAGGTAGCATCAGGCTTGAATCTTCGATCAAAGCTCTAATCAAATCCAGACATACGCCTATTTATATGCTTTATAATGCTTTTGAATTACACTTCCGGTTTTGGCGGGAAATATCGGGTTACCCGGGAGAAAGTGATTTATTCTAGGAATGGAACATTTGTAAAATACCAGGAAAATATTCAACCCTATTCAGTACACATCACTGCATTCTGTATCAGAAAGTAGGCTGGCCCTCTCTTAAGATTGATGCAATGCACTCTTTTTGTGGTCCCACTTTAAACAAAGTACAATTTATAGCGGCTTTATATAGTATACATAAAGGCTTCATACACACTACATGAATGCTTCACAAATCATCCATACTCTATAAATGGTGTATAAACATACAGTGTGTTATGTCACATGTGGCAATTCACCCTACAGTGGGAATTGTTATGTCACCCTTTACACAGCATTTATCGAGTATGACATTTGCTTAAAGATGATTACTGAAGCATTTATTTATGGCTTATGAAGCCTTTATAAGTTGTACTTCATTTAAAGTGGGACCCTTTTTGTTTATAAAGCCCTCCTGCATAAACTTCCGCCGTACCTTACCTCATTGTTAACTTACAGACGTACGAGATACCAGACCCGGTTTCAGGGATGGCTCACTCTAGAGAGCCCTTCAATCTCCACTGAGTTAGATAAATCTGCCTTTAGTTTTTTTGCGCCTTGCTTGAGGAATGGTCTCCAAGGCTGATTGTGTTTAGCTTTTCATTGATGTGAATATTGATGTGCATATTGACGTGTATTGTGATGTGTGTAGTGTATATTGATGTGTATTGTGATGTGTGTAGTGTATATTGATGTGTATTGTGATGTGTGTCGTGTATATTGATGTGTATTGTTGTGTATCTAGAGCTCATCTGTGAAAGAGACCTTGGTCTCAGCATGACTCCCTGTCGAAATAAAGGTTTTAAAAAAACAATTGAGGGGTGTATGTAGCACATGGGGATGTGTGAAACTTTCTCTTCAGCCTGAAATGTCACTACTTGCGCCACCGAATTGCTAGCTTTTCGCGTGTCGCCGACTGGTTAGACGCTTCAGGAGGGCGGTCACGTGTGCTAGCAAGGCAGAGGTCCTGGGTTCGAGCTTCAGTGTGTCGAATCAGGAGAAAGTGGTACTTGCTACGCAAGCAGCGTGACGTCCTTTACATGTGTGTGTGTGTGTGTGTGTGTGTGTGTGCCTCCATGTGTGGGTGGGGGTGAAATGTGTGTGAATCTGTAAGTGAGTTAGACAGTCATCACAGTGGGAAGCTGAGGTGTTGGTATTGTTGTTGTTCTGCCTGGCTTGGCACAGGTGTGTGCTGACTCGATAACACCAATCATGCGCCCCTGATGCACTCACACACACACACACACACACACACACACACTCTCTCTCTCTCTCTCTCTCTCTCTCTCTCTCTCTCTCTCTCTCTCTCTCTCTCTCTCTCACACACATACAGACTCCCCGGTGCGCGGGCACCATATGCCTCATAGGCAGATGGCAAGTTGGCAGTGCCAACGTGGTGGTTCAGGAATCCCGCTGTGGTTGACTGCTTGGACAGTTTCTAAAGATAAGGATGCTGAGAGTGTGACTTGGGACTCTAGTTCCACCCCCACTGGCCCTCCTGTCTGGTTAACAAGAGTTATAGGAAGGTTTCAACTGCACACACAATGAAAAAGATTCTCTGCCATAGGCCTTGTTACGAAGACTGCTTTAAGTGTTGTTATGACATATAGTGTGTGGTGTGTCTGACACCTATGCTGAGCCGTTCTTACCTTAAACACAATGTGTGCTTTCACTACAGTGAGGGAAAAAAGTATTTGATCCCCTGCTGATTTTGTACGTTTGCCCACTGACAAAGACATGATCAGTCTATAATTTTAATGGTAGGTTTATTTGAACAGTGAGACACAGAATAACAACAACAAAAATCCAGAAAAACGCATGTCAAAAATGTTATCAATTGATTTGCATTTTAATGAGGGAAATAAGTATTTGACCCCTCTGCAAAACTTGGTGGCAAAACCCTTGTTGGCAATCACAGAGGTCAGACGTTTCTTGTAGTTGGCCACCAGGTTTGCACACATCTCAGGAGGGATTTGGTTCCACTCCTCTTTGCAGACCTTCTCCAAGTCATTAAGTTTTCGAGGCTGACGTTTGGCAACTCGAACCATCAGCTCCCTCCACAGATGTTCTATGGGATTAAGGTCTGGAGACTGGCTAGGCCACTCCAGGACCTTAATGTGCCTTTTTCTTGAGCCACTCCTTTGTTGCCTTGGCCGTGTGTTTTGGGTCATTGTCATGCTGGAATACCCATCCACGACCCATTTTTAATGCCCTGGCTGAGGGAAGACGGTTCTCACCCAAGATTTGACGGTACATGGCCCCGTCCATCATCCCTTTGATGCGGTGAAGTTGTCCTGTCCCCTTAGCAGTAAAACACCCCCAAAGCATAATGTTTCCACCTCCATGTTTGACGGTGGGGATGGTGTTTAGTACTCCTGAGTGGCGCAGTGGTCTAAGGCACTGCATCGCAGTGCTAACTGTGCCACTAGAGATCCTGGTTCGAATCCAGGCTCTGTCGCAGCCGGCCGTGACCGGGAGACTCATGGGCGGCGCACAATTGGCCCAGCGTCGTCCAGGGTAGGGGAGGGAATGGCCGGCAGGGATGTAGCTCAGTTGATAGAGCATGGCGTTTGCAACGCCAGGGTTGTGGGTTCGATTCCCACTGGGGGCCAGTATAAAAAAAAAATGTATTCACTAAATGTAAGTCGCTCTGGATAAGAGCGTCTGCTAAATGACTAAAATGTAATGTAAAATGTGTTCTTGGGGTCATAGGCAGCATTCCTCCTCCTCCAAACATGGCGAGTTGAGTTGATGCCAAAGAGCTCGATTTTGGTCTCATCTGACCATAACACTTTCACCCAGTTCTCCTCTGAATCATTCCGATGTTCATTGGTAAACTTCAGACGGCCCTGTATATGTGCTTTCTTGAGCAGGGGGACCTTGCGGGCGCTGCAGGATTTCAGTCCTTCACGGCGTAGTGTGTTACCAATTGTTTTCTTGGTGACTATGGTCCCAGCTGCCTTGAGATCATTGACAAGATCCTCCCGTGTAGTTCTGGGCTGATTCCTCACCGTTCTCATGATCATTGCAACTCCACGAGGTGAGATCTTGCATGGAGCCCCAGGCCGAGGGAGATTGACAGCTATTTTGTGTTTCTTCCGTTTGCGAATAATCGCACCAACTTTTGTCACTTTCTCACCAAGCTGCTTGGCGATGGTCTTGTAGCCCATTCCAGCCTTGTGTAGGTCTACAATCTTGTCCCTGACATCCTTGGAGAGCTCTTTGGTCTTGGCCATGGTGGAGAGTTTGGAATCTGATTGATTGATTGCTTCTGTGGACAGGTGTCTTTTATACAGGTAACAAACTGAGATTAGGAGCACTCCCTTTAAGAGTGTGCTCCTAATCTCAGCTCGTTACCTGTATAAAAGACACCTGGGAGCCAGAAATCTTTCTGATTGAGAGGGGATCAAATACTTATTTCCCTCATTAAAATGCAAATCAATTTATAAAAATTTTGACATGCGTTTTCCTGGATTTTTTTGTTGTTATTCTGTTTCTCACTGTTCAAATAAACCTACCATTAAAATTATAGACTGATCATTTCTTTGTCAGTGGGCAAACGTACAAAATCAGCAGGGGATCAAATACTTTTTTCCCTCACTGTATATGTGAAACTTTCTCACCATTGTTAAATGAAGAACAGTGCTTTCGTTTTGAGAGGAGAAAAGATACAGTGGTTACTCAGCTGAAACGGTATGAGGGTGTGATGCCCGGGGAACGTGGGTATGAGACTTGAGACGCTGGCAGGCAGGTTGTAATCAGTGTTGTGTCTCACATCCAATTGCAGACAGAACCCTATGGGGGAGGAGAGAGATGATGAGACCTCGCTAGAAAGGTAACATCTGGAGCTCTGGAGACCTCTAACCCACCACACACACACACACACACACACACACACACACACACACACACACACACACCGCCCTGGGTGACAGGGCCAGGGATGGCTCAAGTTTCAGGTACCAGGAACACTCTCTTCCTCAGGCATTTTCTAACATGTTGGTGTGACGTGTGTGTGCGTGCCTGTGTGCATGCTTGTGCATGTGAGCATGTGTTGGCTACAAGTATTACATCCTTTGAAAGTGACCAAACAAAATCTATTTCTCCCACACCTCCACCATAATCATATTACATTTGTACTCCACACTATGGTAATTTCTCGCAGATCTTACTCTCCTTTCCAAGTCTCAACACAATTCCCCAGCCTCTGTCTTTGTCCTGCAGCGAAGATGACATGTTTTCTTTTTCCAATCTGGCAGCCAGGCGAAGCAGCTTTACTAGGGCTCATTGATGGAATAGCCTTCTCTCTCTCTCTCTCTCTCTCTCTCTCTCTCTCTCTCTCTCTCTCTCTCTCTCTCTCTCTCTCTCTCTCTCTCTCTCTCTCTCTCTCTCTCTCTCTCTCTCTCTCTCTCTCTCTCTCTCTCTCTCTCTCTCTCTCTCTCTCTCTCTCTCTCTCTCTCTCTCTCTCTCTCTCTTCTCTCTCTCTCTCTCTCTCTCTCTCTCTCTCTCTCTCTCTCTCTCTCTCTCTCTCTCTCTCTCTCTCTCTCTCTCTCTCTCTCTCTGTCTCTCTGTCTCTCTCTCAGGTGGAGGCCGTAGGAGCAATCTACTGTAGCGCTACAACAACAACAGTTTGTAGAACAAACAGGGACAAATTGGTCTCTCGATAAGCCCAGAGTGAGTCCATATCTCCTGGCCTGGAAAGGCTTGAGTGGGCTGGTCAGTCTGTAGTGTTGGTGGTGTGAGGGTGGCGGGTCAAATAGGCTTTTTTGGGTGATTAGGTTGTTGTTGTTGTTGTTGTTGTTGTTGTTGTTGTTGTTGTTGTTGTTGTGAAGTAGGGAAGCGAGTAGAGAGACAGAGGTTGGGGTCAGTTCAATCTTCACACAGTCAGGCGGGAAGTGAGTGGTAATTCAGTCCTTGAATTGGAAGACATTGAACATAACGTGCAGTTTTCAAGTCATGTAAAACAAACAGATGAGGATAGTGAATGTGTGAGAAAATCTCTGATGTGTCTGGCGCCAGTCTGTCTGAGTGTGTTTGTGTGTTCATCAGTTCAGTAATGAGATGGTTAGTTCAGAGGGATGGGTACACTCTTAGATAAAAAGGTGCTATCTAGAACCTAAAAGGTTATTCAGCTGTCCCCATAGGAAAACCCTTTGAAGAACCATTGTTGGTTCCAGGTTGAACCCTTTTGGTTCCAAGTAGAACTGTTTAGGGTTCCATGTAAAACTCTCTGTGGGAAGGGTTCTACATGGAACCCAACATGGTTCTACCTGGAACAAAAAAGGGAACAAAAAATGGTTATCCTATGGGGACAGCCAAATAACCTTTTTGGAACCATTTTTCTAAGAGTGTAGCCTAGACTGGATCAATGCTAGTGCTGTAGACTAGAGGTTTGTATCGACGGTTGGCTTAGAATACTGAGTGCTGCTGTGAGCAGCATGGTATGGACTCCCAGGTAGTACATGTATGATAACTTCAGCACTGTTGTCACGATCGTTGAGAGACGGGTCAGACCAAGGTGCAGCGTGATATGCGTACATATTTATTAAGACGAATAAACACATGACAAAATAACAACGAAAACGTGACGTCCTATGGGTTATACACACAACAAGCCTAACAGGAACACAAACAAGATCCCACAACTAAGGTAGGCAACCAGGCTGCCTAAGTTTGATCCCCAATCAGAGACAACGATCGACAGCTGCCTCTGATTGGGAACCACACCCGGCCAACATAGATATACAAAACTAGATATACACATAGAAATTCACACCATGACCAAACCAACTAAAGACAATCGGGCTCTCAAGGCCAGGGTGTGACAGTACCCCCCCCACAAAGGTGTGTACTCTGGCCGCACCAACCTGACTCATTAGGGGAGGGTCCGGGTGGGGATTCAGCCTCAGAGGCGGCTCCGGCTCCGGGCGTGACGACCTCTCCCTCTCTGCCTCCCCATTGCGCCCCTGGTCTGGTCTGGACCTCGGTGCGATGCTTTCCCTCTCCTTACTCCCACGATGCACCAAGCCCTGTCTGGACCCTGGTGTGGGAGACCCCGAACCTGGAGAGGGGCTGACGTCTGGGCCTGGATCGGCAATCCTCCCGCGATGCACCAAGCCCTGTCTGGACCCTGGTGTGGGAGGCCCCGACCCTGGAGAGGGGCTGACGTCTGGACCTGGAGTGGAGCCGCTGACCGGAGCTGAACTGGACCCCGGTGGAGCGGACTACTCTGGCTCTGGAGTGGAGTCGCTGACCGGAGCTGGACTTGGCACCGGTGGAGCGGACTGCTCTGGCTCCGGAGTAGAGCCGCTGACCGAAGCTGGACTGGGCACCGGTGGAGCGGACTGCTCTGGCTCCGGAGTGGAGCCGCTGACCAGAGCTGAACTGGACCCTGGTGGAGCGGACTGCCCTGGCTCCGGAGGGGAGCCGCTGACCGGAGCTGAACTGGACCCCGGTGAAGCAGACTAGTCTGGCTCCGGAGTGGAGCCGCTGACCGGAGCTGGACTGGGCACTGGTGGAGCGGACTGCTCAGGCTCTGGAGTGGAGCCGCTGACCGGAGCTGGACTGGGCACAGGTGGAGTGGACTACTCTGGCTCCGGAGTGGAGCCGCTGACCGGAGCTGGACTAGACACCGGTGGAGCGGGCTGCTCTGGCTCCGGAGTGGAGCCGCTGACCGGAGCTGGACTAGACACCGGTGGAGCGGACTGCTCTGGCTCCGGAGTGGAGCCGCTGACCGGAGCTGGACTGGGAACACGCACCACTGGTCTGGTGCGAGGAGCAGGCACGGGTCGTGCCGGACTGGAGACACGCACCACTGGTTTGGTGCGAGGAGCAGGTATGGGCCGTACTGGACTGGATACACGCACCACTGGTTTGGTACGGGGAGCAGGTACGGGGCGTACCGGGCTGGCAACAGGCACCACTGGTTTGGTGCGAGGAGCTGGCACAGGCCGTACCGGGCTGTGGAGGCGCACTGGAGGTCTGGAGCGTAGAGCTGGCACAACCCGTCCTGGCTGGATGCCCACTTCCGCACGGTACGTGCGTGGCGTTAGCACAGGACGCACTGGGCTGTGAACGCGCACTGGAGACACAGTACGTAGAACCGGCGCAGGATATGCTGGACCGAGGAGGCGTACTGGAGACCAGGAGCGTTGAGCCGGCACAACCCGTCCTGGCTAGATGCCCACTTTCGCACGACACGTGCGGGGCGCTGGCACAGGACGCACTGGGCTGTGAATGCGCACTGACAGTGCATATCTCCACATACCTTGGTTCCCCAATGAACACACGCTCCTTTTGTTGCCTGACCAGCTCCTCTCTCCGTGCATCCACAACTTCCTTCTCCCTACGGGCCTCCTGCAGCGCCTCCTCTTGAAGAGAGCTCTCCTGCTCTATTCTCGCTATCAGCCCCCGTAATGTGGTGGCCTCCTCTCTTAAACTGCAGATCCGCAGGTCTTGGAGGACCTCTAAAATAGCGGCCTCCTCCTCTACAGTCAGCCCTTTCATGGCCTCCTGCTGCCTCGTCGTCCACACTGTGTGCCCCCCCCAAAACATTTTCTTGGGGCTGCTTCTCTGGCTTTCTTCGTGACCGAGTCCTTTTAAGTCGCCGTTTCTCCTCCCTTGCTGCCTCTGTCTGCTCCCAAGGAAGGCGATCCATCCCAGTCTGGATCTCTTCCCATTTCCATGATCGCTTACCATTTAATATCTCCTCCCAAGTCCATGATTTCTGCTCCTCCTGGGCACGCTGCTTGGTCCTTGTTTAGTGGGATCTTCTGTCACGATCGTTGAGAGACGGGTCAGACCAAGGTGCAGCGTGATATGCGTACATATATATTAAGACAAATAAACACTTGACAAAATAACAACACAACGAAAACGTGAAGTCCTATGGGCTATACACACAACAAGTCTAACAGGAACACAAACAAGATCCCACAACTAAGGTAGGCAACCAGGCTGCCTAAGTATGATCCCCAATCAGAGACAACGATCGACAGCTGCCTCTGATTGGGAACCACACCTGGCCAACATAGATATACAAAACTAGATATACACATAGAAATTCACACCCTGACCAAACCAACTAAAGACAACCGGGCTCTCAAGGCCAGGGCGTGACAACGGTATGAATATTGTTTCATTAGTCCATTGTTGATACAGTCCCAAAATGTTTTTATTTCAAAATACAGAAATAAATCCAGTATGATGCACTTAGCATCATATGATGCTGCGTTTTGCATCATATGATGCTAAATGCATCATACCAGCTGTATTTCTATATTTCTAAAGTTATATATCTTGAAAACTTGATTGCTGACATGCAAAACATTTTGGGACTACCGTTTTTGGGTGGAATTTTCCTTTAAGTACATTTAAAATCAGATACATTAAGAATTTTACTGGGATACTTTCACTTTCACTTAAGTAATTTTCTATGAAGGTATCTTTACTTTTACTAAAGTATGACAATTTAGTACTTTTCCACCACTGGGTCTACAACGGCAAGAAAACATGTTCACTTATACAATAGTATGTTGAAACAGTGATAGATAGGGAGGGTATGAGTGTTATGACCAGAGCAGAGCAAGGTTTGGTTTACAGCAGGTTGGGTGAGACAGTGGCGGGTTGGGACATTGACAGGCTTGAGCGAGGACAGTGATCAGCTCAGAGGAGCAGATCAAATAAAGCCTAAAGGGTAGGTCGGACCAACACGAACATCATCCGTGCGCATTGGGTGACCCTCCTATTGCCTCTGACCACAGAACATCGGTGTGATGAGTACTGAGGATATGAAGAGGCAGGACGCAGACGCAGGAATCAACAATGTAAAGGTTTACTTAACACTGAGCAAGAGAACAACAAAGAGCGAGTACACGACAAGACACTAACAATCACACACAACACAACACTGAACAGTCCAGGGCTATGTAGGGGTGGTGATGAGATGATGAGGTGCAGGTGCGCTGGAGGTGATTAGGTGCGTTGGGTTTCCATTCCGGTGTTGCCGAGATGGTGTGCTCAGACCGGTGGCTCAGTAGACTGGCGAATCAGAGCGCCGGAAGGGAGCACTGGGAGGAGACGTGACAATCGGCTGTGATTTCCAGACAATTCTACATATTGCATCACCAGTAGGTGATCTACTGCGCACTGCCAAAGTTCGTGTTGGGCCATAGGGTTATCCACTAGGTCCACAGCAGTTTGAAGGTTGATCCGGCTGGGCTGACCCTCTCAGCGGTGGTCAGTTCAGTGGTCATCAAACTGAATGATAGCCTTGTGTATGACAGGACAGCGTAGCCCTGGGCCATGGGATCAGAGACCTCTCAGGTTTCTACTGGGCTTTTAGACATCATTAGAAATCAAAACTATTGATCCCCTACAGCAACAGATAGCCCCAAGCAGCCTTAGGGGAGAGCTGAGTGACTGGGGCCCAGAGTGAGGGTGTGTCTGTCTGTCTATCAACAGGCTGACTCATAGACTTTCTATACTGGAGGCAATGAATGATGATGACACTCACTGAGAAGATCAATACTCCAAGGAGGGGGAGAGGGATTCTGAAGAGGGACACGGCACACTCAAATTAGGCCCTACCGTATTAGGAGATATGAGGATTAAAGAGATCCAAACCCAAATTAATAATAATCTATCTTCAGAAATAGCAACTAAAAGGACATCTATAGACAAAGTGTAGGCCATAGAGATCCTATAAATTAGTGATTCTATATGTACACTACCGTTCAAAAGTTTGGGGTCACTTAGAAATGTCCTTGTTTTCGAAAGAAAAGCAATTTTTTTGTCCATTAAAATAACATAAAATTGATCAGAAATACAGTGTAGACATTGTTAATGTTGTGTTGAGTTGGAGGCCCCGGTGCACAACTGAGTAAGAGGACAAATACATTAGAGTGTCTAGTTTGAGAAACAGATGCCTCACAGGTCCTCAACTGGCAGCTTCATTAAAAAGTACCTGCAAAACCCCAGTCTCAACGTCAACAGTGAAGAGGCAACTCCGGGATACTGATATCTCAGATATGGCTTTTTCTTTGCAACTCTGCCTAGAAGGTCAGCATCCCGGAGTCGCCTCTTCACTGTTGACGTTGTGCACCGGGGCCTCCCACTCCTCTTTCTATTCTGGTTAGAGCCAGTTTGCGCTGTTCTGTGAAGGGAGTAGTACACAGCGTTGTACGAGATCTTCAGTTTCTTGGCAATTTCTCGCATAGAATAGCCTTCATTTCTCAGAACAAGAATAGACTGACGAGTTTCAGAAGAAAGTTATTTGTTTCTGGCCATTTTGAGCCTGTAATCGAACCCACAATTGCTGATGCTCCAGATACTCAACTAGTCTCAAGAAGGCCAGTTTTATTGCTTCTTTAATCAGCACAACAGTTTTCAGCTGTGCAAACATATTTGAAAAAGGGTTTTCTAATGATCAATTAGCCTTTTAAAATGATGAACTTGGATTAGCAAACATAACGTGCCATTGGAACACAGGACTGATGGTTGCTGATAATGGGCCTCTGTATGCCTATGTAGATATTCCATAAAAAATCAGCCGTTTCCAGCTACAATAGCCATTTACAACATTAACAATGTCTACACTGTATTTCTGATCAATTTTATGTTTTTTTAATGGACAAAAAAAATGCTTTTCTTTCGAAAACAAGGACACATGCATGGGCACACAATGAGGACAATTATTAAACCTTTTACAATGAAAAATGTATTTTTCTGGTCAAATGATAAATCAATATTTTTCTAATCAAATACACTGAACAAGAATATAAATGCAACATCTAAAGTGTTGGTCCCATGTTTCATGGGCTGAAATAAAAGATCCCAGAAAATTTCCATACACACAAAAAGCATATTTCGCTAACAGTTTTTGCACAAATTTGTTTACATCCCTGTTAGTGAGCATTTCTCATTTGCCAAGATAATCCATCCACCTGACAGGTGTGGCATGTCAAGAAGCTGATTAAACACCATGACCATTACACAGGTGCACCTTGTGCTGGGGGCAATAAAAGGCCACTCTAATGTGCAGTTTTGTCACACAACACAATGCCACAGATGTCTCAAGTTTTGAGGGAACGTGCAATTGGCATGCTGACTGCGGGAATGTTCTCCAGAGCTGTTGCCAGAGAATTGAATGTTCATGTCTCTACCATAAGTCGCCTCCAGCATCATTTTAGAGAATATGGCAGTACATCCAACTGGCCTCACAACCGCAGACCATGTGTATGGCATCGTGTGTGCAAGCGGTTTGCTGATGTTAACCTTGTGAACATAGTGCCCCATGGTGGCGGTGGGGTTATGGTATGGGTAGGCATAAGGTACAGACAATGAACACAATTGCATTTTATCAATGGCAATTTGAATACACAGAGATACCATGATGAGATCCTGAGGCCCATTGTCGTGCCATTCATCCGCTGCCATTACCTCATGTTTCAGCATGATAATGTACGGCCCCATGTCGCAAGGATCTGTACAAAGTTCCTGGAAGCTGAAAATGTCCCAGTTCTTCCATGGCCTGCATACTCACCAGACATGTCACCCATTGAGCATGTTTGGGATGCTCTGGTCAACATGTATGACATGTTCCCGCCAATATCCAGCAACTTCTCACAGCCATTGAAGAGGAGTGGGACAACATTCCACAGGCCACAATCATCGGCCTGATCAACTCTATGCGAAGGAGATCTGCTTGAGGCAAATGGTGGTCACACCAGATACTGACTGTTTTTCTGATCCACACCCCTACTTTTTTTTAAGGTACACTATATATAAAAAAGTATGTGGTCACCCCTTCATATTAGTAGATTCAGCTATTTCAGCCACACACTGTTGCTGACAGGAGTATAAAATCGAGCACACAGCCATGCAATCTCCATAGACAAACATTGGCAGTAGAATGGCCTTAATGAAGAGCTCAGTGACTTTCAACATGGAAACATCATAGGATGCCACCTTTCCAACAAGTCAGTTCATCAAATTTCAGCCCTGCTATAGCTGCCCCGGTTAACTGTAAGTGCTGTTATTGTGAAATGGAAACGTCTAGGAGCAACAACGACTCAGCCGCGAAGTGGTAGGCAACACAAGCTTACAGAACAGGACCGCAGAGTGCTGAAGCACGTACCGCGTAAAAATCGTCTGTCCTCGGTTGCAAAACTCACTACCAAGTTCCAAACTGCCTCTGGAAGCAACATCAGAACAATAATTGTTTGTCGGGAGTTTCATAAAATTAGTTTCCATGGCCGAGCAGCCGCACACAAGCCTAAGATCACCATGCGCAATGCCAAGCGTTGACTGAAGTGGTGTAAAGCGCACCGCCATTGGACTCTGGAGCACTGGACACGTGTTCTCTGGAGTGATGAATCATGCTTTACCATCTCGCAGTCCGACAGACGAATCTGGGTTTGGCAGATGCCAGGAGAACGCTCCCTGCCTAAATGCATAGTACCAACTGTAAAGTTTGGTGGAGGAGGAATAATGGTCTGGGGCTGTTTTAGGGCTAGGCCCCTTAGTTCCAGTGATGGGAAATCTTAACGCTACAGCATACAATGACATTCTAGACGATTCTGTGCTTCCAACTTTGTGGCAACAGTTTGGGGAAGGCCCTTTCCCGTTTCAGCATGACAATGTCCCCGTGCACAAAGGGAGGTCCAACAGAAATGGTTTGTCGAGATCGGTGTGGAAGAACTTGACTGGCCTGCACAGAGCCCTGACCTCAATCCCATCCAACACCTTTGAGATGACTTGGAACGCAGACTGCGAGTGAGGCCTAATCGCTCAACATCAGTGCCGACCTCACTAATGCTCTTGTGGCTGAATGGAAACAAGTCCCCGCAGCAATGTTCCAACATCTAGTGGAAAGCCTTCGCAGAAGAGTGGAGGCTGTTATAGCAGCAAAGGGGGGACCAACTCCATATTAATGCCCATGATTTTGGAATTAGATGTTTGACAAGCAGATGTCCACATACTTTTGGTCATGTAGTGTATCTGTGACTAACAGTTGCATATCTGTATTCCCAGTCATGTGAAATCCATAGATTAGGGCCTAATGAATTCATTTCAATTGACTGATTTGCTTATATGAACTGTAACTCAGTTAAATCTTAGAAATTGTTGCATGTTGCATTTATATTTTTGTTCAGTACAGTAAGGCAGTTTTTTCTAATTAACATCCATTGTTCTCCCAATTATTTTTTATTTATTTTTATTTAAGGAACTCATTCCGGCTTTCAACTTACTCTTGAAAGTTGTAATAGTACAATGCACAAGGTGCAATTTCGAAATTGGGTAGTGCATCATCAGTTTTCCTCTTGTCATGTCAGTCATTGCCTACCTTAGAGAGCTATTTATAACTTGTCAGAAATGTCCAGATCAACAAGTTTTTTAGCCCATAGATTTTGTAGTAATGTTAGAGTCACTCAAATATCACATTAATGAATACACATTAGACATGGAAAAATGTATAGAATTGCAAGAGGGGGCGCCGGATGATCCCCAATGCTGGAAGGGGGGCCTGAGTGAAAACGTTTTGGAACCCCTGCAAGATAGAGCCTATAATTAATTTGCACTTAATGTAAATCACTCTAAGTAAGAGCATCTGCTAAATGAATGTAGTGAATCTCATGAATGTCCTACATCATGTCACCTTGTCTCATTCATCCCAGCCCAGTATGCTCCATTTGGTAAATGACTGAAATACGATGTAGGCTACTGTATCACGTCATCAAGTCTAACCCATCCTAGCCCAGACAGCCCCCCCACACCCACACACACACGCACGCACGCATGCACTCACACACACGCACGCACACACACACACCATGGTAGCGTCTGACATCTGACAGGCCGGAGGTGATTTGTGGAGGGTCACGTGGCCCAAGCAGTCAGAATGAAAATTAATACGACAGCAGGGAGACAGGCAGGGGGTGGGGGGAGGTGGGATAGGGGGGATAGGGGGAACTCTCAACAGGAGGGGTGAGGCAGCAGACTGAGGGGTTTTGGTCCAAGCTATCAAGACTGAGCAAAGGGGGTGAGGTTGGGTTTGAGGGGGTGAAGGGGGTGTGAAAGGAGAGAGGACGCGACGAGAGGTTTTGTGCAAATCTTTGAAGGTTCAATGCTTGGACATCGAGGGATGGGTGGGGAGGAGAAGGAGGGGAGAGGGGGTTAGGTTTTTTGGGCTAAGCTCTCAAAATTGATTTAGGAGAGGGGGTGAAGTTGTGTTTGGGGGGGTGAAGGGAGACAGGACGAGGTAGAGGTTTTGGGATGAGAAGCTTTGAAGGCTCAGCACTGAGGGAAAAGAGAGGGGGTGAGGAGCGGGTGAGGGATGGGTGACAAGGGAGGCTCAGGGGTATTAGGTCTGAAAAATGAGCACATCCATCAGCCATGTAAAGAGAGACGGGAACGATGGGGGAAAAAATGTACTTCCCAGAACAGGGCCAAATAAAGAATTTGAAACCCTTTTACCAGAAACACACATGTCATTTGACATGGTTGCACTGCTCATTTCATTTAGCAAGCCATGGCTTAATAGAAAAAGCAGATGAATACAAAATTATTCGCACTACATGACCATAAGTATGTGGACATCTGCTCGTCGAACATCTCATTCCAAAATCACAGGAATTCATATGGAGGTCCCCCTTTTGCTGCTGTAACAGCCTCCACTCTTCTGGGAAGGCTTTCCACTAGATGTTGGAACATTGCTGCAGGCTCTTGCATCCATTCAGTCACAAGAGTATTAGTGAGGTCGTGCACTGATGTTGGGCGATTAGGCCTGGCTCGCAGTTGGCGTTCCAATTCATCCCAAAGGTTTTCGATGGGGTTGAGGTCAGGGCTCTGTGCAAGCCAGTCAAGTTCTTCTACACCAATCTCGACAACCCATATCTGTATGGACCTCACTTTGTGCACAGGGGCATTGTCATGCTGAAACAGGAAAGGGCCTCCCCCAAACTATTGCCACAAAGTTGGAAGCACAGAATCGTCTAGAATGTCATTGAATGCTGTAGCATTAAGGTTTCCCTTCACTGGAACTAAGGCACCTAGCCCGAACCATGAAAAACAGCCCCAGACCATTATTCCTCCTCCACCAAACTTTACAGTTAGCACTATGCATTCGGGCAGGTAGTGTTCTCCTGGCATCTGCCAAACCCATATTCTTCCATCGGACTGCGAGATGGTGAAGCGTGTTTCATCACTCCAGAGAATGCATTTCCACTGCTCCAGAGTCCAATGGCGGAGAGTTTAACACCACATCAGCCGACTCTTGGCATTGCGCATGGTGATCTTAGGCTTGTGTGCGGCTGCTCGGCCATGGAAACCCATTTTATGAAGCTCCCGACGAACAGTTAATGTGCTGACGTTGCTTCCAGAGGCAGTTTGGAACTTGGTAGTGAGTGTTGCAACCGAGGACAGACGATTTTTACACGCTACTTGCTCCTTTACTCTGAGGTCCCGTTCTGTGAGCTTGTGTGGCCTACCACTTCGCGGCTGAGCCGTTGTTGCTCCTAGACGTTTCCATTTCACAATAACAGCACTTACAATTGACCGGGGCAGATCTAGCAGGACAGAAATTTGACGAGCTGACTTGTTGGAAAGGTGGCATCCTATGACGGTGCCATGTTGAAAGTCACTGAGCTCTTCAGTAAGGCCATTCCGCTGCCAATATATGTCTATGGAGATTGGATGGCTGTGTGCCTGATTTTATACACCTGTCAGCAACGGGTGTGGCTGAAAAAGCGGAATCCACTAATTTGAAGGCATGTCCACATACTTTTTTATATATACAGTAGTGTATACGCTGCAAGTAAGATGACCTAAACACATTTTGGGTAGATTTAAATGTGGTCGATGCTTCTTTATTTTTTCAGTTGAATAAAGTTACAACGTTATGAATATGATTGTCTGCTGTTTTTGTGTTGAGTGTTGATTTAATTCATATGGATTATATCCCAATGGGTTGTTAGGAATTGGCTTGTATAGTTGCACAGTACTCATGCGTAAGGCCCCTTGAGTGGACCAAATATTACAACTAAAACAATTTGGATATGTACAAGTTGTTTTTATTTATTGAGTAATTTCCCCATGCAGTAAAAACATATAACTAATAAATAATTTGTTTGAAAAATAATGCAGAGTTTTACAGCCTGGCCCAGGTGTCTACATTGTCTGTTATGTAATCTTCTCAGCATCCAATTGAAATGAGGATTGTTCACACATTGTGTAGTTTAATGTGTATAAAGACTGAAAAACTCAATATATTTTTTTAAGAAGCTCCAGCACACTAGTGTTTTCTCTCTCTCTCTCTCGCTCTCTCTCTCTCTCTCTCTGTCTGTCTCTCTCTGTCTCTCTCTTTTAGCTCCAGTGTATCATAATAATGCAGCAACCACTCTGAACACTCCCTGAGATTCAATTGCAGCCAAGATGACAGTCGTGGACTAAGGCCTGCACTGTTTGATACTGTAGATACACTCTGTGAGTCTGCATACTGAATTAGTTTGACTCCATTTCACTCACTATGTTTGCTACCACTGCCGCCTACAACACTTTTCTATTCTGCAAAAGACATTGGGTTGAATTAATTTATTTCTAATTTCAGACTACATTTAATGCGTGACCTCTTTTTATTAGAGTTAATGAGGTGAAAGTAAGTATTTTGACATTTGTATGTCAACTACACACACTTTGGCACATTATTTGATGTTGACTTTCTGCAACAATGGTGATTTTAATGTTATCATAGTAATAGGCCCATTACTTGCCTATGAAGGAATTGTCCCATATACAGTGTCACTCATGTAAGTAATTTGCCTACCACTGATCTACATGGGTGTTTTATGAGTAACCTAACCTTGATGATATACAGTATGTGTTATGTTGCAGTTCTCTTGTCTAGTCTTGCATGTCTAATAGTGTATTGCATGTGCTAATTGTCTAACACATGGCTAATCTCTACAGTAGGCCTGTGTGGATGTGCTTTGTCAAAGTGCTCAAATCAAACTTGCATGTCTAATTACTGTATTTTTGCATGTACTTAGTATTCCTTGTGAAGTCATATGTAGCCTAGGCTATATATGGCTCTAATTCATATTGTGCCTGTTCTTTTGTCATTAGTGCTGTGAGTGTCAGCGGCCTAATGTGGCCTATAGGCTGGGAGCGGGGGCTCAGGTGTGTGTAGGCCTAGTTGAGACCCCGGTGTAATAAAGTCGGAGGAAATCATTTTAAGGAGAGCACTTGAGCACACAGTGCGACAGCCCGGTCCCACTCCGTGATGACATTGTGTGCATATTGGGGCATGAGATGTTCATTAGTGAGGTGTGAAGGGAGGGATGGGGGATGGGGTGCGGGTGTGCAGGTCACACGTTCAGAGAAACAGCGAGGGGGAGAGAAAGGGAAAGAGGGGAGGGAGGGGAATCACCGATGCTCCTATTCTAAAATGAGTAGCTGCTGCGTAGGAGAGGCAGGCAACAAAAGCGAGGCAGGCGCGTTTCATTTTTTTTCGTTTCATTTTAAAGGAGGAGAAGATAACAGAAGGTGAGAGAAGGGAGGAGAAAGGTGGGAAGGGGGTACAGCAGCGAAAGAAAAAGAAGCGGCTTTTCGCGGATGAGAACGCGCGCGCGAGAGAGAGAGAGAGAGAGAGAGAGAGAGAGAGAGAGAGAGGACATCCTAATGCGACAGGGGCTGCAGCTTGACTAAATTGCGTAGCGCAGAAGGGGGGAGACAGGAAACAGCGAGTGAGCGACGACAAACGGAGAGAGGGAGAGAGAGAGAGAGGGAGAGAGAGAGAGAGAGGGAGGGACAACAAAGATCTGTCAGATGAGGCTAGAGACGCTTCTATTATCTGAATATCCCGTGTGGTCTCCTTTATTACAGGGCGTTCTGAGCGGGCTGCATCAGTGTGTCTTGCGCATGATCAGCAGTCTACACATCCTTCTGCCGGGAGTGAACACGCATCTCAGCATCTCTCCGCCTGCAGAGAGAAATAAATAAAAACACTCGCTCTCCTCCATTAATTGAGGTAGGTAAATGCGCATTTATATTTATCTGTCGCACTATCAGATAAGATGTGTTTGTTTTCTGACCTTAACATTTGGCCGATTAAACGTTGTGTTTACCTGTCGTTGAATGGGCTTCAAAATGCACGATGTCACTTCAGCGGTTGTTGAGGTTTGGTTTTCCGTTTTTATCTCATTAGATGCAATAACTGTGTATGGGATAGAGATACGCACTTATATGCCATTTAGCATGATTATAGGTCTAGAGTTACCCCCCCCATCTCACTAAAGTGACGGGAAGCTCAGCTTAGTTCAACCTCTAGGTGGAGAAACCCCGCGGCTGCTCCCGGGGCATATAGGATACCCACAGCTTACCTTCATCATGCGCTGCTGAGGAGAACGGCTCGTGGGCAGGTGCATCGCGCGGGCGCACACCGTCGCGCACGCGCGCGCACACACACATAAGACACACCCCGCCGCCGTGTCATTTAGAGTAGACTGAGGAAATGATGAGAAGAATACAGTCCACAGTTCATATGAACGCAATCAAGCATACGTTGCCTTTTGACAGTGATGTGTACCTTTAAAGGTCTGCTAAGAGAGAGAGCGAGAGAAAGAGCGAGAGAGAGATTAGGTTGATACCCGCTAATTATCAAAATCCAGAAGAGAGCTGTTAAATTCTATAACCACTTAAAAGGAAGCGATTCCCAAACCTTCCATAACAAAGCCATCACCTACAGAGAGATGAACTTGGAGAAGAGTCCCATAAGCAAGCTGGTCCTGGGGCTCTGTTCACAAACACAAACAGACCCCACAGAGCCCCAGGACAACAACACACTTAGACCCAACCAAATCATAAGAAAACAAAAAGAGAATTACTTGACACATTGGAAAGAATTAACAAAAAAAACAGAGCAAACTAGAATGCTATTTGGCCCTAAACAGAGAGTACACAGTGGCATAATACCTGACCACTGTGACTGACCCAAACTTAAGGAAATCTTTGACTATGTACAGACTCAGTGAGCATAGCCTTGCTATTGAGAAAGGCCGCCGTAGGCAGACCTGGCTCTCAAGAGAAGACAGGCTATGTGCACACTGCCCACAAAATGAGGTGGAAACTGAGCTGCACTTCCTAACCTCCTGCCAAATGTATGACCATATTAGAGACACATATTTCCCTCAGATTACACAGATCCACAAATAATTCGAAAACAAACCCAATTCTGATAAACTCCCATATCTACGGGTTGAAATACCACAGTGTGCAATCACAGCAGCAAGATTTGTGACCTGTTGCCACAAGAAAAGGGCAACCAGTGAAGAACAAACACCATCGTAAATACAACCCATATTTATGTTGATTTATTTTCCCATTTGTACTTTAACAATTTGCACATTGTTACAACACTGTATATATGCATAATATGACATTTGTAATGTCTTTATTCTTTTGGAACTTCTGAGTGTAATGTTTACTGTTAATTTTTATAGTTAATTTTACTTTTGTTTACTATCTACTTCACTTGCTTTGGCAATGTTAACATACGTTTCCCATGCCAATTAAGCCCTTAAATTGAATTGAATTGAATTGAAATTGAATTGAATTGAGAGAAAGACAGTAGGCTGATAGTGCTGAAGGGAAAGGGCACATGCAATGTATTAATACTGTACATATCAAATGACTAATATAATGTTGAAGGACATACAGAATTCAGAACATACAGTATCTCGCTGCCTTTCCCCCAGATGGTAGAGCAACACTCCAGACAGTTCATGTTGTATGTTAATATGAATCTTTTCACATAATAGCCTTTTTGGTTTTCTCTTTATCTGGAGCGACAGCACAGTCAGTGCATAAGAAGTCAGTGCGTCTCCATACCATCAACAGAACACTTCTAAAGTAAGTTTTAATAAAATTCATAGTACTCAAAATTATTTAATAGAAACACGCAAGTTGTGAGTGGAGGGTGAAGGTACATGTTTATGCTTTTTTTATGCTCTGTTCTATTTGGCAAAGCAACACTGTAGCATTGTTGATTGTTCAATGCAGAAACAGTGAAGCATCCACGCTTGCGTTGGTGTGATAGTAACCTTAGCGGAGTTGCCAACAACAACCGGAAGTTCATGTTTTCAAGGGAAATTGAAGAAAGAGCCTGACTTCAACTTTCGGACGTTAACAAGGCGGCACTCCATTTTAACTCCTCCTTCACATTTACTGGATTGGTTGAAAAGTGCAGAAAATAACCTCCCCAACTGTTAAAAAAAATATAAAATCAAGACCAGAATGTGGAGGGGTCTAGTCTCAGGCATTTCTTCTCTACGCCTGCTACGTTAGGATGATGTGATAGTAGCCTACTTACTGGGAAGGCCGAGAGGTAAGGATAGAGGTAGTAGAGATGGGCCTCTCTCTATCACTCAGAAGAACCATAATCTAGGCATTGTGAGCCTGTGACAGTGTTGCATTGTGGTGAGAAGAGCGAGCCCTGGTGATCCGCCAGTTGAGATGTTAGCTATAGAGTTGTTACAGCGTGAATAGGCTACTCAGGCTTGAGGAGCCTTGAGGAGCTCTCTTGTTTTTTATCTCTGTGTTGCAGCAGCACGGTCCTGCTATGTGAACGCCAGCAAGGCTGTATCACCACCACCTCAACAACGACCAGGCTGAGGCCTGGACACTGTGACCGCTGTGCGCATTCACTTTCTTCTCATGTTGCTGATGATGTACTGGGGTTCCTCTCATTTTAAACTTGGCAAGGTTAGCCCTCCCTGGATGTTCCCAGCATGCTTAGCTCCATAATGCTTAAGCATGCTTAGCTCCTTTGGCCGGAGCGTCTGTCTTTCCCCCATTGGCTGTGTCTCAGTGACCCACCACCAGCTCAAAGACTCCTTCTGCTGCCTCTAACGAGGGGCTGACCACAGGGGTCAATCCTCCCTCAGAGCTCTGTGTGTCTGTATTGCGTGTGTGTGTGTGTGCGTGTGCATGCACGTACGCAGTGACTCATGGCACCAACTGCAGAGCCGTCAGAATGTCAAAACGTCTTAGAATCTTAGATCTAGAACTGATAGAAGGGAGAGGAATGCTTTGTCTTAGACTGGCAGA
This sequence comes from Coregonus clupeaformis, assembly GCF_020615455.1. Taxonomy (NCBI): domain Eukaryota; kingdom Metazoa; phylum Chordata; class Actinopteri; order Salmoniformes; family Salmonidae; genus Coregonus; species Coregonus clupeaformis. The sequence goes on from NC_059203.1 coordinate 27,306,212, forward strand.
TAGAACAGATATAATATTAGTGGAATGCTTTGTTCTGTATAGAATCCTCTCAGATTGGAAACTATAAGGCTACAGTAGAACTTGACAGACAGACTGATTGGCTTTGTGGTGCAACAACCTGGTATCAGAGCAATTCGTATTATCTGTAATTAAATCCGAGACATTTCATTTAGTATGATATGTTACGTTTCGTATGGTATGTATTATTTTGTGGATGTCCATCACCATTAGGGGTTAGGGTTAAGGTTAGGGTTAAGTTTAGGAGTTAGGTTAAAGGGTTAGGATTAGTTTTAAAATAACATTTTAAGAGGGTAAATTGTGGAAATGGGCAGGGTTTAGCAATAATTATGACTTTTTTACTGTTAAGTAGTGAAGATGGCAAATACTTTACTCAGTAAAGTCACTCCTATAGAATTCTATGGTCACTCCCACTAAGGCCAACTTGAATGGTTGATATCCCAGGCTTATATGTGCTATGTGTGCAATAGCCTGGGGACGACGTTACACCAAGAAACACTTACCTTGATGAAAGCCCCCAACCTAAAGAAATTGAAAGTGTATTTCTTCTGGAACCAAGTTACATGTTCCTCAGTACACAAACATGCACACAACAAAAACGAGCCATACCGCATGATGCTGGGCCAATTTGGTCATTTATATCACATACATAAATGCTTTGTATCATATGACGCTGTATTTACTATAAGGTCAGACACCTTTGGTCATTCATAACATACATAAAGGCTTAATGATGTAAACACAAATTTATTAACACTTAGGGAATTATCACTAACAGCTAAACAAAACATTAAAGACATGTTTAAACCATACATTTCCTTTTATTTGTAAAAAATAAATGTAAACAATAGAAATACATTACATTGAACATTACACAGGGCTGTGATTAGTGTAGCTTCTCCCTGAGCTGGCGGAATAATGGTTATTGCCTGTCTTCCTGCTGGAGGTACTGCATGTTGGTTCCAACCTTAAAGTAACAACAAAGAAAGTTAGCAGGTCTGTTAGGAAATGCCTTTGTCACACCATCTGGATAATATATATATTTTTAAAGTCATTTAGCAGACACTCTTATCCAGAGCGACTTACAGTTAGTGCATAATATTTTTTTATTTATTCATACTGGCCCCTGTGGGAATCAAACCCACAACCCTTGCGTTGCATGCGCCACGCTCTACCAACTGAGCTACACGGGGCCCATTCAATTCATATTATTATATTCCTCTTTCATTTACAAATTTCATGACTATGAGACATGGCTGTATCTAGGGGGATTTGGATCTAGCTAGCTACATTCCAGCTAGCTAGCAATTGCTGTGAAGTCACCGAAATTATTTGAAATAACAATTGAGGTAGCTACAGCATGTAACATTCAGAATCAGAATCACCTATATTCACAAAGGACATTTACATATACACAGAATTTGATTCGGTGAAATTGTGAATATAGACGATAAAGATAATATAGAGACAGAATATATTGACAAAGAATTTACGACTCCACACACTATAAACAGCAAAATACACAATACACACACATACATACATGCATTCATTGAGATGAACATTTAACAGCAGTAACCCAGCAAACAGTGAATGTCCTAAGGACATTCGGCAATGTTCCCAGTAGGAACCCTTAAGGATTTCGTCGCGACATTATCCCTCTGATGTTCTGAGAACGTTCTAAGAACGTTGCGTGATGGTCCCAAGGGAACGTTCTCTGGGTGACCTCTGTCTGCGTTGTGTCACGGTCCCCTAAAGCTCCCCTGGAAGTTCTTGAAGGTATTTGTCACATGATGGTCCCAGGTGGCCCAAACCATTCTAAATAAAGTAATGATATGGTGTGGGGGTTTTAAGGTTAGTGGTACGCTGAAGTGATAATTTCGTCAACAATAACTATGACGAAAAATATTTGTTAGCAACCTATTTTTCCTGACTAAAATTATGACAGGACGCCCTTTAAAAAAAACTATAACTATTACAAATATATTTTCATTTTAGTCTAAGAAAATGTGACGAGACGAGAATTCCACATGAGACTAATGGACATTTAATTTGACATGAAGATCCTTTTCATCTGTTTTGTCCAATCACAAGAATGGATGCATGCAGAATATTTTTCATGCAATCCTCTCATTGGCAGAATTGACATCTTTCAGTTGCTGGTCTGATTGAGCTGATCTGCTCGGCTCTCCCACATAGCTCCCAGGCGTTTGCTCCAGTCACTCGTCAATCTTTTGAACTGATGCGAAGCCAGGACACTTCACTTGTAACGTACTTCAACTAGAAACAATAATGTTTACTCTCTCTCTTGCTGTCATGTAGGTTATGTTTGCTTTGATCATATCAGAAGCTCTATTTTCCCATGTGCTCTGTAATTCCTTAATCTGTTTTGCCTCTCTCGCGCCACGGTCTGCAAAGACGAGTTGCGGCTGCTTTTCCCTATGTGAAAAACGAATGCTATTTGTTGAAAATTAGGAGTACAGTAATGTTTTTGGAAAGCTCACATTTTCCCATTTTCAAAGAAAGCACTGCACCCTTTTTTTGTATTCTGTATTTTATTCCGGATCTCCATTAGCTGCTGCCAAGGTCCAATCACAATTACATACAATAAAACAATACATAACACAATACATTATTACACACACTACTCTACCATAACAGATCTACAATACAAAATCAATAATACAGCAAATTAACAATATTAGAATGTATGTTTAGAGGGCGTGTGCCACTTCACAGTCCGCGCTGTTCCATAAGGTGTATTGTTTGTTTAATTTTACCCCCTTTTTCAATCTTGTCTCATCCCTGCAACTCCCTCGGGAGGCGAAGGTCAAGTCATGCATGCTCCGAAACATGACCCGCCAAACCACGCTTCTTAACACCCGCACCAATGTGTTGGAGGAAACACCATTCACCTGATAACTGAGGTCAGCCTGCATGTGCCCGGCCCGCCACAAGGAGTCGCTAGAGCACAATGAGCCAAGTAAAGCCCCCCCCCCCTGCAAAACCCTCCCCTAACCCAGACGACGCTGGGTCAATCGTGCACAGCCTGATCACAGCCGGTTGTGATACAGCACAGGATCGAACCCGGGTCTGTAGTGACGCCTCTAGCACTGTGATACAGTGCCTTAGACCGCTGCGCCACTCGGGAGGCCTCTATTATCTGTTTTTAAATCAGATTTTACTGCTTGACTGAGTTACATGATGTGGAATAGAGTTCAATGGAGTCATGGCTCTATGTAGTACTGTGCATTTCCCGTAGTCTGTGGTGGACTTTGGGACTGTGAGGAGACCCCTGGTGGCATGTCTTGTGGGGTATGTATGGGTATCTGAGCTGTGCGCTAGTCGCTTAAACAGACAGCTCTGTGATTTCAACATGTCAATACCTCTCACAACGACAAGCCCTTGATGGTTAATTATGGGGATCAAATCACAGCTGTAAATTGTTCAACCTGTAGCTAAGACTTTATATAGCCTATATGGTTAATTATGACTGGCATTGGTTACAATCTGCCACATATCAATGTACATTGAGGCCATAGTAGGCCTAGTTGGACAAGGGTATCTACAGTGCATTCGGAAAGTATTCAGACCCCATGACTTTTTCCAAATTTTGTTACGTTACAGCCTTATTCTACAATGGATTAAATCAATCTACACACAATCCCCCTTAATGACAAAGCGAAAACAGGTTTTTAGAAATGTTTGCAAATGTATTAAAAATAAAAAAGAGAGGTGCATCCTGTTTCCATTGATCATCCTTGAGATGATTATACAACTTTATTGAAGTCCAACTGGTATAAATTCAATTGATTGGACATGATTTTAAAAGGCACACATCTGTCTATATAAGGTCCCACAGTTGCCAGTGCATGTCAGAGCAAAAACCAAGCCATGAGGTGAAAGGAATATCCCGTAGAGCTCTGAGACAGGACTGTGTCGAGGCACAGATCTGGGGAAGGGTACCAAAACATTTCTGCAGCATTGAAGGTCCCCAAGAACACAGTGGCTTCCATCATTCTTAAATGGAAGAAGTTTAGAACCACCAAGACTCTTCCTAGAGCTGGCCGCCCGACCAAACTGAGCAATCGGGGGAGAAGGGCCTTGGTGAGGGAGGTGACCAAGAACCCGATGGTCACTCTGACAGACCTCCAGCATTCCTCTGTGGAGATGGGAGAATCTTCCAGAAGGACAACTATCTCTGCAGCACTCCACCAATAAGGCCTTTATGGTAGAGTGGCCAGATGGAAGCCACTCCTCAGTAAAAGGCACATGACAGCTGGCTTGGAGTTTTCCAAAAGGCACCTAAAGGACCTCTTAGATCATGAGAAACAAGATTCTCTGGTCTGATGAAACCAAGATTGAACTCTATGGCCTGAATGCCAAGCGTCACGTCTGGAGGAAACATGGCACCATCCCTACGGTGAAGCATGGTGGTGACAGCATGATGCTGTGGGGATGTTTATCAGCGGCAGGGACTGGGAAACTAGTCAGGATCGAGGGAAAGATGAACGGAGCAAAGTACGGAGAGATCCTTGATAAAAACCTGCTCCAGAGCGGTGTGCCAAGCTTGTAGCGTCATACCCAAGAAGACTCTAGGCTGTAATCGCTGCCAAAGGTGCTTCAACAAAGTACTGAGTAAAGGGTCTGAATACTTATGTAAATGTGATATTTCAGGTTTTTATTTGTAATACATTTGCAAAAATGTCTAAAAAACGTATTTTGCTTTGTTATTATGGGGTGTTGTGTGTAGATTGATGAGGGAAAACAACTATTTAATCAATTTTAGAGTAAGGCTGCAACGTAACAAAATGTGGAAAACGTCAAGGTGTCTGAATACTTTCCGAATGCACTGTAAATGTGCACGTGATGGAAGTTAGAGGTAGCCTAATATTTAATAGAAAAAAATGCCCTGAAGTGTCTGTGACCAAAACTAAACAAACATTGTCCAGAGTTTTAGTCGACTGATAATAACTAAAAGGATGAAATGATTAAAATGTGACTGAGGCTAAAAGGTATTTTAAGACTAAACCTAAGACTAAAACTAAATCTCAAATAGCTGCCTAAATTAGTTCTACTACATGGTTCAGCTAAAATACTGTAAAAATATTTAATCAATGACAATATGATTACATTTCACATGATCACTTAAAGGAACTGCATGGTCATATTATGTAAGGGATAAATGTCCAGAGTTCATTTTTCCAAGGTAATGTACAGAATGGAGACATTTATCCTGCTTATACCACAGTTGTCAAAGATAACAATACTAAGGCACACATTTACCGGTATATATAAAAAAAAGTGTTAATATTGTCATTCATATAAGCAAATTAATACTTTCTCATCTTTTGGTTGTTTGATTAGTTCCGTTGACATACTCACTGGCAACGTCCTTCTCCCTTCCTTGCTAGCTAGCTAGCTAGCTAGCTATGGCTAACACAGTTATGACCTCTGCATCAAGAATAACAGCAAAGTAGCTGTTTTCTATTGACATTTATTTGAATACATCCATAACAATGAGCTGATAATGCCAGATTTTGCCTGGAATAGCTAGAAAAGTTTGCCTTCTCATCAGGACACTCAACACTGTTCATTACGAGGAGATTGCATTGCATATCAATCACTAGCCTAGAAGCTAGCTAAATAGTTTGTTGCTCGCAAACCTGCCAATATGACAACTGAATTCAAAAATAACAGTTGCTGAAAACAGCTGGTCAAACTAGAAATGTGGGAGGATTTGACAGCATAGTGCCACTTGCATCATGACTGCCACAGTAGGGACCAGAGAAATTCATGTTCATCACTCACCACGCTAGGTCATCAGATGCTCAAAAAAAACATGTCTGTGTAAAAACAAATAAATGCTAGCTAGCCAACTAGCTAAGTTTTTCCTTGTTGGACCTGTGTTTACAATGTATCCAATTACGGTTTGTGTGGTTGTTGGTTTACCTTTCTGTAACTTTGTAGCAAGTACAGTCTGCATGTGTAAGCGCTTATTAAGTCATGATTGCAAGGTGTCCCGATATCTTTTCCAACTGTCCCAATATCTTTTCACAACTGTCCCGTTATCTGGTTTAAATGTCCATTCTAGAGTGCCCTTCTAGCCAAATCAGTTATTCATACAGACATAGTGGCATAGCAGGAAGATTGGAACGCTGTGAACCAAGAAGTTGTGAGTTCAAATCCCAGGTGAAGACGTGTGAAATAATAATTATTGTATGAGTAAACACAGTGGTCTGAGGTACTTAAGTAAAAATACTTGAAAGTACTATTTAAGTAGTTTTTTGTGGTATCTGTACTTTACTTTACTATTTATATTTTGAGAACTTTTACTTTTACTTCACTACATTCCTAAAGAAAATATTGTACTTTTTACTCCATACATTTTCCCTGAAGTACTCTTGAATGCTTAGCAGGACAGGAAAATGGTCAAATTCACACACTTATCAAGAGAACACATGGTCATCCTTACTGCCTCTGGTCTGGCGGACTCACTAAACACAAATTCATCTTTTGTAAATAATGTCTCAGTGTTGGAGTGTGCCCCTGGCTATCCGAAAATTTCAAAAACAAGACAATTGTGCCGTCTGCTTTGCTAAATAATAGGAATTATAAATTATTTATACTTTTACTTTTACTTTTGATACTTAAGTACATTTTATCAATTACATTTACTTTTGATACTTAAGTATATTTAAAACCAAATACTTTTAGACTTTTACTCAAGTAGTATTTTACTGGCTGACTTTCACTTATACTTGAGTAACTTTCTATTAAGGTATCTATACTTTTACTCAAGTATGACAATTGGGTACTTTTTCCACCACTGAGTAAACATATGAAATGTATGTCAAATATGTAATTGTAAACCACTGTATGTTAAAAGGTGTGTGTGTATACCAGAAGTCCTCACAAGAATAGTAAACCAACAAGTGTAAACCTCCAGGAGACCATGACACAATGTCCATGGGACAAACTGTGAACTAAACAAAAACTCTAAGGGACCATGACTACTTTAGACATCCTAATGACTCATTATTGTTTGCAGGGAACTATTGCAGATGACATGTTAAATAATAGAGCTTACAGATTCATGCAGGTCTATCAGTGTGTGTCTATGACTGTACGTGTGTACATTTAAATGTGTGCTTGTGAGTATCTATGTATGACTATTCCTGTATGATGTGCATGAGTTTGTTTGTGTTGTAATTGGCAGTGGGTTGTGGTACAGTGCCTTCAGAAAGTATTCACACCCCTTGACTTTTTCCACATTTTGTTGTGTTACAGTCTGAATTAAAAATGGATTACATTGAGATTATTTTGTCACTGGCCTACACACAACACCCCATAATGTTAAAGTGGGAATATGTTTTTCAATTTTTTAAACAAATTAATAAAAAATGAAAAGCTGAAATATCTTGAGTCAATAAGTATTCAACCCCTTTGTTATGGCAAGCCTAAATAAGTTCAGGAGTAACAATTTGCTTAACAAGTCACAAAATAAGTTGCATGGACTCACTCTGTGTGCAATAATAGTGTTTAACATGATTTTTGAATGGCTACCTTATGTCTGTATTCCACACCCACAATTATCTGTAAGGTCCCTCAGTCGTGCAGTGAATTTCAAACACAGATTCAACCACAAAGACCAGGGAGGTTTTCCAATGCCTCGCAAAGAAAGGCACTTATTGGTAGATGGATAATAAAAAGCAGACATTGAATATCCCTTTGAGCATGGTGACATTATTAATTACACTTTGGATGGTGTACGAATACACCCAGTCACTACAAAGTTACAGGTGTCCTTCCTAACTCAGTTGCCAGAGAGGAAGGAAACCGCTCAGGGATTTCACCATGAGGCGAATGGTGACTTTAAAACAGTTACAGAGTTGAATGGCTGTGATAGGAGAAAACTGAGGATGGATCAACAACATTGTAGTTACTCCACAATAATAGCCTAATTGACAGAGTGAAAAGAAGGAAGCCTGTACAGAATACAAATATTCCAAAACATGCATCCTGTTTGCAACAAGGCACTAAAGTAATACTGCAAAAAAAAGTTGGCAAAGCAATTAACTTTTTGTCCTGAATACAAAGGGTTATGTTTGGGGCAAATCCAATACAAGACATTACTGAGTACCACTCTCCATATTTTCAAGCATAGTGGTGGCTGCATCTCAATATGGGTATGCTTGTAATCGTTAAGTGCTGGGGAGTTTTTCAGGATAGAAAATAAATGGAATGGCGCTAAGCACAGGCAAAATCCTAGAGAAAACCTGGTCCATTCTGCTTTCCAGCAGACACTGGGCAATGAATTCACCTTTCAGCAGGACAATAATCTAGAACCAAATCTACACTAGAGTTGCTTACCAAGAAGACAGTGAATGTTCCTGAGTGGCCAAGTTACAGTTTTGACTTAAATCTACATGACAATCTATGACAAGACCTGAAAATGGTTGTTTAGCAATGACCATCAACCAATTTGACAGAGCTTGAAGAATTTTGAAAAAGATAATGGGCAAATGTTGCACAATCCAGGTGTGGAAAGCTCTTGGAGACTTACCCAGAAAGACTCACATCTGTAATCGCTGCCAAAGGTGCTTCTACAAAGTATTGACTCAGGGGTGTTAATACTTACAGTGCATTCAGAAAGTATTCAGACACTCTGACTTTTTCCACATTTTGTTACGTTACAGTCTTATTCTAAAATTGATTAAATTGTTTTTTCCCCCCCTCATCAATCTACACACAATTCCCCATAATGACAAAGCAAAAACTGTTTTAATAAATTTTAGTAAAGTAAAAATTGAAAGATAACATTTACATACAGTACCAGTCAAAAGTTTGGACACACCTACTTATTCAAGGGTTTTTCTTTATTTTTACTCTTTTTTACATTGTAGAATAATAGTGAAGACATCAAAACTATGAAATAACACTTATGGAATCTTGTAGTAACCAGAAAAGTGTTAAACAAATCAAATATATTTTATACTTGAGATTCTTCAAATAGTCACCCTTTGACTTGATGACAGCTTTGCACACTCTTGGCATTCTCTCAACCAGCCTCACCTGGAATGCTTTTCCAACAGTCTTGAAGGTGTTCCCACATATGCTGAGCACTTGTTGGCTGCTTTTCCTTCACTCTGCTGTCCGACTCATCCCAAACCATCTCAATTGGGTTGAGTTCGTGGGATTGTAGAGGCCAGGTCATCTGATGCAGCACTCCATCACGCTCCTTCTATGTAAAATAGTCCTTACACAGCCTGGAGGTGTGTTGTGTCATTGTCCTGTTGAAAAACAAATGATAGTCCCGCTAAGCCCCAACCAGATGGGATGGCGTATCGCTGCAGAATGCTGTGGTAGCCATGCTGGTTAAGTGTGCCTTGAATTCTAAATAAATCACAGACAGTGTCACCAGCAAAGCAACCCCACACCATAACACCTCCTCCTCCATGCTTTACGGTGGGAACTACACATGCTAAGATTGTCCGTTCACCCACACCGCGTCTCACAAAGACACGGCGGTTGGAACCAGAAATCTCCAATTTGGACTCCAGACCAAAGGACAAATATCCACCGGTCTAATGTCCATTGCTCGTGTTTCTTGGCCCAAGCAGGTCTCTTCTTCTTATTTGTGTCCTTCAGTAGTGGTTTCTTTGCAGCAATTCGACCATGAAGATCTGATTCACACAGTCCCCTCTGAACAGTTGATGTTGAGATGTGTCTGTTACTTGAACTCTGTGAAGCATTTATTTGGGCTGCAATTTCTGAGGCTGGTAACTCTAATGAACTTATCCTCTGCAGCAGATGTAACTCTGGGTCTTCCATTCCTGTGGCGGTACTCATGAGAGCCAGATTCATCATAGCGCTTGATGGTTTTTGCGAGTGCACTTGAAGAAACTTTCAAAGTTCTTGAAATGTTCCGTATTGACTGACCTTCATGTCTTAAAGTAATAATGGACTGTCGTTTCTCTTTGCTTATTTGAGCTGTTCTTGCCATAATATGGACTTGGTCTTTTACCAAATAGGGCTATCTTCTGTATACCCCACTACCTTGCCGCAACACATCTGATTGGCTCAAACGCATTAAGAAGGAAAGAAATTCCACAAATTAACTTTTAAGAAGGCACACCTGTTAATTGAAATGCATTCCGGGTTACTACCTCATGGAGCTGGTTGAGAGAATGCCAAGAGTGTGCAAAGCTGTCATCAAGGCAAAGGGTGGTTATTTGAAGAATCTCAAATATATATTGTTTAACACTTTTTTGGTTACTACATGATTCCATATGTGTTATTTCATAGTTTTGATGTCTTCAATATTATTTTAAAATGTGACAAATAGTAAAAATAAAGAAAAACCCTTGAATGAGTCGGTGTGTCCAAACTTTTAAATGGTACTGTAAGTATTCAGACCCTTTACTCAGTACTTTGTTGAAGTATCTTTGGTAGAAATTATGAGGCTACAAGCTAGGCACACCTGTATTCGGGGAGTTTCTCCTATTATTTTCTGCAGATCCTCTCAAGCTCTGTCAGGTTGGATGGGGAGCGTAGCGGCACAGCTATATTCAGGTCTCTCCAGAGATGTTAGATCGGGTTCAAGTCCGGGCTCTGGCTGGGCCACTCATGGACATTCAGAGACTTGTCCCAAAGCCACTCCTGCATTGTCTTGACTGTGTGCTCAGGGTTGTTGTCCTGTTGGAAGGTGAACCTTCGACCCAGTCTGATGTCCTGAGCGCTCTGGAGCAGGTTTTCATCAAGCATCTCTCTGTACTTTGCTCCGTTCATCTTTCCCTCAATCCTGACTAGTCTCCCAGTCCCTGCCGCTGAAAAACATCCACACAGCATGATGGTGCCACCACCATGCTTCACCGTAGGGTTGGTGGCAGGTTTCCTCCCGACGTGACGCTTGGCATTCAGGCCAAAGAGTTCAATCTTGGTTTCATCAGACCAGAGAATCTTGTTTCTCATGGTCTGAGAGTCCTTTAGGTGCCTTTTGGCAAAGTCCAAGTGGGCTGTCATGTGCCTTTTACTGAGGAGTGGCTTCCGTCTGGCCACTCTACCATAAAGGCCTTATTGGTGGAGTGCTGCAGAGATGGTTGTCCTTCTGGAAGATTCTCCCATCTCCACAGAGGAACTCTGGAGCTCTGTCAGAGTGACCATTGGGTTCTTGATCACCTTCCTGACCAAGGCCCTTCTCCCCCGATTGCTCAGTTTGGCCGGGCGGCCAGCTCTAGGGAGAGTCTGGGTGGTTCCAAACTTCTTCCATTTAAGAATGATGGAGGCCACTGTGTTCTTGGGGGCCTTCAATGCTGCAGAAATGTTTTGGTACCCTTCCCCAGATCTGTGCCTCGACACAATCCTGTCTCGGAGCTCTACAGGCAAATCCTTCGACCTCATGGCTTTGGTTTTGCTCTGACATGCACTGTCAACTGTGGGACCTTATATAGACAGGTGTGTGCCTTTCCAAATCATGTCCAATCAATTGAAATTACCACAGGTGGACTCCATTCAAGTTGCATAAACATCTCAAGGATGATCAATGGAAACAGGATTCACCTGAGCTCAATTACGAGTCTCATAGCAAAGGGTCTGAATACTTATGTTAATGTAATAACTTATTACATTTAGCAGAAAACGTTATTATATTTACCAGGTTTATTACATATCTATTGTTATTACAAATAGAAAAGTTATTACATATACCGTTGTTACAGGCTCTATGTGCGATGGAATGAGATATCAGTCATTCAGTCTCTCCAGACGATTCCTCTGGACCATCTCTGCCCTGACCTTCCAGTCTCTGTCTAGAGCAGTGGTCACCAACTGGTTGATCGCGATCGACTGGTCGATCTTCAAGGCATTCCTTGTTGATCACCAACATTTCTGTAGAAAAGCCAACGATAATGGCCTGCGGTCCTTTTATATTTTATTTTCTGCTGTTGGCAGAAAGCCCTGCGCACCGGGTAGTTTTCCCATTTTGCACCATTTTATTTGTCCGGCAGACCGGGAGATCTGTGGTTAATCGAGTTTGACCACTGCACTGGCATATCTGATAGCTCAAATCACTGTGCCTACAGCTTCCACGACCCTGGCCACAGCAAAGTTTGATACTAGCCTACGTGAGATTTCATAACTTTTAAAACCATGATCAGAGAGAGACTGCCGAAGAGTTTACGTTTTTATTCAGCACTGTCAACACTGTTTTTATTCAACACTCTTAATAAACATTAAACACACTTCTCCCTACTTCCACTCGGCTGCAGCTGCAATAAATGAGTAGCCAAGTGTATTGATAACCCAGTGTTTTTATTATTATTAGTGGCTCGCTGTGTCTATTTTAATATCAAGGAATATTTAACTTTCTCTGGTCATAGGAACATCATTTGTGCATGAGGCAGATGCGGTGCGACTCGAGTTTCGCCATCAGGTGGAAGACAGTGTCCCCTCTCTCTGGTCAGTCTCATTGGAGGAATGGAAGAAGACAGCAGGGACCGTGAGAGGCGGACCCTCTGCTGCTCTCTCCCTCCCTCCGCTGAGACTAATGCCGTGTTCAAAACAACTGGGAAATCAGAATTCGGAAATCTCTGACGTCAGTGCATTCAAGACAACTGGGAACTCGAAAAAAAACTAGATCCCCCTGGGAAAAAATGGTTTTGAATGGTCATGCAACTAGGAATTTCAAGTCAGAAACCATGGTATCTTTCTAGAGCTCTGACTCTCCGACCTGAAGATCACTGATGTCATGATTTGACCTCGTTTTTTTCCCAAGTTCCCAGTTGTCTTGAAAGCACCGTGAGCATGAGATGCAGGTACCATCAGTCCAATAAAATAAACAATAAAATTATTTGCAAATTATTTCAATTTTTGCTCAGCTGTGCCTCGCGAGTGCTACATCAACTGATCTATTTTGTTATCAAAGCTCGAGTTTTAAAATATAATATGGTCTGAGAAGAACCATATTGGCAGGCCAGGCATATACAGTGTGGAAAAAATGTATTTAGTCAGCCACCAATTGTGCAAGTTCTCCCACTTAAAAAGATGAGAGAGGCCTGTAATTTTCATCATAGGTACACGTCAACTATGACAGACAAATAGAGATTTTTTTTCTCCAGAAAATCACATTATAGGACTTTTAATGAATTTATTTGCAAATTATGGTGGAAAATAAGTATTTGGTCATTTACAAACAAGCAAGATTTCTGGCTCTCACAGACCTGTAACTTCTTCTTTAAGAGGCTCCTCTGTCCTCCACTCGTTACCTGTATTAATGGCACCTGTTTGAACTTGTTATCAGTATAAAAGACACCTGTCCACAACCTCAAACAGTCACACTCCAAACTCCACTATGGCCAAGACCAAAGAGCTGTCAAAGGACACCAGAAACAAAATTGTAGACCTGCACCAGGCTGGGAAGACTGAATCTGCAATAGGTAAGCAGCTTGGTTTGAAGAAATCAACTGTGGGAGCAATTATTAGGAAATGGAAGACATAAAAGACCACTGATAATCTCCCTCGATCTGGGGCTCCACGCAAGATCTCACCCCGTGGGGTCAAAATGATCACAAGAACGGTGAGCAAAAATCCCAGAGGTGACCACACGGGGGGACCTAGTGAATGACCTGCAGAGAGCTGGGACCAAAGTAACAAAGCCTACCATCAGTAACACACTATGCTGCCAGGGACTCAAATCCTGCAGTGCCAGACGTGTCCCCCTGCTTAAGCCAGTACATGTCCAGGCCCGTCTGAAGTTTGCTAGAGTGCATTTGGATGATCCAGAAGAGGATTGGGAGAATGTCATATGGTCAGATGAAACCAAAATATAACTTTTTGGTAAAAACTCAACTCGTCGTGTTTGGAGGACAAAGAATGCTGAGTTGCATCCAAAGAACACCATACCTACTGTGAAGCATGGGGGTGGAAACATCATGCTTTGGAGCTGTTTTTCTGCAAAGGGACCAGGACGACTGATCCGTGTAAAGGAAAGAATGAATGGGGCCATGTATCGTGAGATTTTGAGTGAAAACCTCCTTCCATCAGCAAGGGCATTGAAGATGAAACGTGGCTGGGTCTTTCAGCATGACAATGATCCCAAACACACCGCCCGGGCAACGAAGGAGTGGCTTCGTAAGAAGCATTTCAAGGTCCTGGAGTGGCCTAGCCAGTCTCCAGATCTCAACCCCATAGAAAATCTTAGGAGGGAGTTGAAAGTCTGTGTTGCCCAGCGACAGCCCCAAAACATCACTGCTCTAGAGGAGATCTGCATGGAGAAATGGGCCAAAATACCAGCAACAGTGTGTGAAAACCTTGTGAAGACTTACAGAAAACGTTTGACCTGTGTCATTGCCAACAAAGGGTATATAACAAAGTATTGAGAAACTTTTGTTATTGACCAAATACTTATTTTCCACCATAATTTGCAAATAAATTCATAAAAAATCCTACAATGTGATTTTCTGGATTTTTTTTCCTCATTTTGTCTGTCATAGTTGACGTGTACCTATGATGAAAATTACAGGCCTCTCTCATCTTTTTAAGTGGGAGAACTTGCACAATTGGTGGCTGACTAAATACTTTTTTCCCCACTGTAGCCAATATGCTGGGATAATGTAATGCACAAACCTAATTCCTACAGAACTGTTTTTATTGGATTAATGTAAAATTTTTAAAGTCATGTTTAAAAAAAAATCTGAGCTGTAGATCTCGGCTTGCTTTTTGACTGCGAAAGTGATCTTGTGCAAATAGTCCGGGTAGCCATGATTAGCTGTTCAGGAGTCTTATGGCTTGGGAGTAGAAGCTGTTGAGAAGCTTTTTGGACCTAGACTTGGCACTCCGGTACCGCTTGCCGTGCGGTAGCAGAGAGTCTAGGGTGGCTTGAGTCTTTGACGATTTTTAGGGCCTTCCTCTGACACCGCCTGGTATAGAGGTCCTGGATGGTAGGAAGCTTGACCCTAGTGATGTACTGGGCCGTTCGCACTACCCTCTGTAGTGCCTTGCGGTCGGAGGCCAAGCAGATGCCATACCAGGCGGTGATGCAACCAGTCAGGATGCTCTCGATGGTGCAGCTGTATAACTTTTTGAGGATCTGAGGACCCATGCCAAATCTTTTCAGTTTCCTGAGGGGGAATAGGTTTTGTCATGCCCTCTTCACGACTGTCTTGGTGTGTTTGGACTATGGTAGTTTCGTTGGTGATGTGGACACCAAGGAACTTGAAGCTCTCAACCTGTTCCACTACAGCCCCGTCGATGAGAATGGGGGCGTGCTCAGTCCTCTTTATTTTCCTGTAGTCCACAATCATCTCCTTTGTCTTGATCACGTTGAGGGAGAGGTTGTTATCCTGGCACCACACGGCCAGGTCTCTGACCTCCTCCTATAGGCTGTCTCATCGTTGTCGGTGATCAGGCTACCACTGTTGTGTCGTCGGCAAACTTGATGATGGTGTTGGAGTCGTGCCTGGCCAATCTGTCATGGTTGAACAGGGAGTACAGGAGGGGACTGAGCACGCACCCCTGAGGGGCCCCTGTGTTGCGGATCAGCGTGGCAGATGTGTTGTTACCTACCCTTACCACCTGGGGGCGGCCCGTCAGGAAGTCCAGGATCCAGTTGCAGAGGGAGGTGTTTAGTCCCAGGATCCTTAGCTTAGTGATGAGCTTTGAGTGCACTATGGTGTTGAACGCTGAGCTGTAGTCAATGAATAGCATTCTCACGTAGGTGTTCCTCTTGTCCAGGTGGGAAAGGGCAGTGTGGAGTGCAATATAGATTGCATCATCTGTGGATCTGTTGGGGCGGTATGCAAATTGGAGTGGGTCTAGGGTTTCTGGGATAATGGTGTTGATGTGAGCCATGACCAGCCTTTCAAAGCACTTCATGGCTACAGACGTGAGTGCTATGGGTCGGTAGTCATTTAGGCAGGTTATCTTAGTGTCCTTGGGCACAGGGACTATGGTGGTCTGCTTGAAACATGTTGGTATTACAGACTCAGTCAGGGACATGTTGAAAATGTCAGTGAAGACACTTGCCAGTTGGTCAGCACATGCTCGGAGTACACGTACTGGTAATCCATCTGGCCCTGCGGCCTTGTGAATGTTGACCTGCTTAAAAGTCTTACTCACATCGGCTACGGAGAGCGTGATCACATAGTCATCCGGAACAGCTGATGCTCTCATACATGCTTCAGTGTTGCTTGCCTCGAAGCGAGCATAGAAGTGATTTAGCTCGTCTGGTAGGCTTGTGTCACTGGGCAGTTCGCGGCTGTGCTTCCCTTTGTAGTCTGTAATAGTTTTCAAGCCCTGCCACATCCGACGAACGTCAGAGCCAGTGTAGTACGATTCAGTCTTAGTCCTGTATTGACTCTTTGCCTGTTTGATGGTTCGTTGGAGGGCATAGCGGGATTTCTTATAAGCTTCCGGGTTAGAGTCCCGCTCCTTGAAAGCAGCAGCTCTACCCTTTAGCTCAGTGCGGATGTTGCCTGTAATCCATGGCTTCTGGTTGGGGTATGTACGTACGGTCACTGTGGGGACGACGTCATCGATGCACTTATTGATTAAGCCAGTGACTGATGTGGTGTACTCCTCAATGCTATCTGAAGAATCCTGGAACATATTCCAGTCTGTGCTAGCAAAACAGTCCTGTAGTTTAGCATCTGCGTCATCTGACCACTTTTTTATTAACCGAGTCACAGGTGCTTCTTGCTTTAGTTTTTGCTTATAAGCAGGAATCAGGAGGATAGAGTTATGGTTGGATTTGCCAAATGGAGGGCGAGGGAGAGCTTTGTATGCGTCTCTGTGTATGGAGTAAAGGTGGTCTAGAGTTTTTTTTCCTCTGGTTACCAATTTAATATACTGATAGAAATTAGGTAGAACGGATTTAAGTTTCCTTGCATTAAAGTCCCCGGCCAGTAGGAGCGCTGCCTCTGTGTTGGTAGATAGACAGCTACAAAAAATATAGATGAAAACTCTCTTGGTAAATAGTGTTGTCTACAGCTTATCATGAGATACTCTACCTCAGGCGAGCAAAACCTCGAGACTTCCTTAGTATTAGATTTTATGCACCAGCTGTTGTTTACAAATATACACAGACCGCCACCCCTTGTCTTACTGGAGTCAGCCGTTCTATCCTGCCGATGTAGCGTATAGCCTGCTAGCTGTATGTTATCCATGTCGTCGTTCAGCTACGACTCGGTGAAACATAAGATATTACAGTTTTTAATGTCCCGTTGGTAGGATAACCTTAATCTTAGGTCATCCAAATTGTTTTCAAATGATTGAACATTGGCTAATAGGATTGATGGAAGAGGCAGTTTACTCACGCACCGTCGGATCCTTACAAGGCACCCCGACCTACGTCCACGATATCTCCATCTCTTTCTCATGCGAATGACTGGGATTTGGGCCTTGACGGGTGTCTGTAGAATGTCCTTCGCGTCCGACTCGTTGAAGAAAAAATAATTGTCCAATACGAGGTGAGTAATCGCTGTCCTGATATCCAGAAGCTCTTTTTGGTCATAAGAGACGATGGCAGAAACATTATGTACAGAATAAATTACAAATAACGTGAAAAAACACACATAATAGTACAATTGGTTAGAGGGCTGTAAAACGGCAGCCATCTTCTCCGGCGCCAGCAGTCAAGTTCTTGTCCAATGTATGCCAGCAGTCAAGTTCTTGTCCAATGAGAGCATACATTTGTTCAGAACCTCTGCGCGCTCTCTCTCTCTCTCTCTCTCTCTCTCTCTCTCTCTCTCTCTCTCTCTCTCTCTCTCTCGTTCTTTCTCTGCTGAGGTCTCAGTCGTAACACTCTTGTTCTGAACTCCCAACCCGCCAGCAGGGAACAGTGGTTTGGTGTTCTATCCCGGCTACACGCCATCTCTCCCAGTCATCTTATCTCTCATGCAGAGATGAATGAGTTCAATGGGTCTGATTCCCACTCACACAGACACACACACATACACAACTCCTCTTCACACACATTCCACTTTCATCTTGGTCAGTGTGATAATGTGCGTGATTAATAGTTTGAGGGGCTAGACTGTTGAGCTTGTGACACTTGTTCTCTCTGGCTCAGTGCAGTAGGGACTGTTGAGACTGTGACACTTGTTATGACCATGGGTGATTAGATGTGACCAATCTGACTGAGCTCTGATCTGGTCTCACACTGCTGGGGAGTCCACACACATCCCTATGAATTAGCCTTTTAAGCACTCTGTAAATGGAGAACTGAGTGGCAGACAGAAAGCTGTGTGTTTGTATGTGTTTGGGGTGTGTGTGTGTGTGTGTGTGTGTGTGTGTGTGTGTGTGTGTGTGTGTGTGTGTGTGCGCGTGCATGTTTGTCTGCAACCACACATGTGAAATGTGTTTGAAATGTGTGAAGTGAAGAGTCATGTATGTGCTTTTTTTGCTGTCACTATAAATTTGTGTGTGTCAGATCTGTGTGTTTGGGTGCGTGCATATTCCATCCAAATTTGGTCTGTGAAAGTTCCAAGAACATTAGTTAGGTCGCTGCAAATGTTTTCATAACACAAAAACTGTCCAGTTGTGCTGATGATTTATAGAACCTTTGTATAAAACGTTTGACTGATGTTGCAAAAACTGTCCACAAAAACTGTCCAGTTGTGCCGATGATTCTACAATGTTTATTTTAGGGTGCAAAAAACATTCACCTGATGTTACAAGAACGTTCCCAGAACACATTTAGTCTGTTCTTTAAAGGTCCCCAGAATGTTTCATTAGGTTGCGGGAACAGTCTGGTGAGAACATTGTGGGGACATCACAAAAGATATGTTCCCAAACACAAAAACTGTCCAGTTGTGCGGATGATTCTTCAATGTTTCTTTTAGGGTGCAAAAAATATTCACCTGATGTTACAAGAATGTTCCCAGAACACATTTTGTCTGTTCTTTAAAGGTTCCCAGAATGTTTCAATGGGTTGCGGGAACAGTCTGGTGAGAACATTGAGGGGACATCACAAAATATATGTTTCCAAAACACAAAAACTGTCCAGTTGTGCGGATGATTCTGCAATGTTTCTTTTGGCGTGCAGAAAACATTAACCCGATGTTACAAGAACGTTTCCAGAACACATTTTGCATGTTCTTTAAAGGTTCCCAGAATGTTTCATTAGGTTGCGGGAACAGTCTGGTGAGAACATTGTGGAGACATCACAAAAGATATGTTCCCAAAACACAAAAACTGTCCAGTTGCGGGGATGATTCTGCAATGTTTATTTTAGGGTGCAAAAAACATTCACCTGATGTTACAAGAACGTTCCCAGAACACATTTTGTCTGTTCTTTAAAGGTCCCCAGAATGTTTCATTCGGTTGCGGGAACAGTCTGGTGAGAACTTTGTGGGGACATCACAAAAGATATGTTCCCAAAACACAAAAACTGTCCAGTTGTGCGGATTATTCTGCAATGTTTATTTTAGGGTGCAAAAAACATTCACCTGACGTTACAAGAACGTTCCCTGCACATATTTTGTTTGTTCTTTAAAAGGTTCCCAAAATATTTATTTATGTTTTAGGAACATTGTGGGGATATGACAAGAGATACAGTGCATACAGGAAAGTATTCAGACCCCTTCACTTTTTCCACATTTTGTAACGTTACAGCCTTATTCTAAAATGGATTCAATTGTTTTTACTTGTCATCAATCTACACACAATACCCCATAATGACAAACCAAAAACAGGTTTTTAGAATTTTGTGCAAATGTGTATATATATATATATATATATATATATATATATAAATGGAAATATTACATTTACAAAAGTATTCAGACCCTTTACTCAGTACTTTGTTGAAACACCTTTGGCAGCGATTACAGCCTCGAGTCTTCTTGGGTATGACGCTACAAGCTTGGCACACCTGTATTTGGGGAGTTTCTCCTATTCTTCTCTGAAGATCCTCTCAAGCTCTGTCGGGTTGGATGGGGAGCGTAGCGGCACAGCTATTTTCAGGTCTCTCCAGAGATGTTCAATCGGGTTCAAGTCCGGGCTCTGACTGGGCCACTCAAGGACATTCAGAGACTTGTCCTGAAGCCACTCCTGCATTGTCTTGGCTGTGTGCTTAGGGTCGTTGTCCAGTTGGAAGGTGAACCATTGCCCCAGTCTGAGGTCCTGAGTGCTCTGGAGCAGGTTTTCATCAAGGATCTCTCTGTACTTTGCACCGTTCATCTTTCCCTCAATCCTGACTAGTCTCCCAGTCCCTGCTGCTGAAAAACATCCCCACAGCATGATTGTGCCACCACCATGCTTCACCGTAGGGATGGTGCCAGGTTTCCTCCAGACGTGACGCTTGGCATTCAGGCCAAAGAGTTCAATCTTGGTTTCATCAGACCAGAGAATCTTGTTTCTCATGGTCTGAGAGTCCTTTAGGTGCCTTTTGGCATACTCCAAGCGGGCTGTCATGTGCCTTTTACTGAGGAGTGGCTTCCGTCTGGCCACTCTACCATAAAGGCCTGATTGGTGGAGTGCTGCAGAGATGGTTGTCCTTCTGGAAGGTTCTCCCATCTCCACAGAGGAACTCTGGAGCTCTGTCAGAGTTACCATCGGGCTCTTGGTCACCTCCCTGACCAAGGCCCTTCTCCCCCGATTGCTCAGTTTGGCCGGACGGCCAGCTCTCGGAAGAGTCTGGGTGGTTCTAAACTTCTTCCATTTAAGAATGATGGCCACTGTGTTCTTGGGGACCTTCAATGCTGCAGAAATGTTTTGGTACCCTTCACCAGATCTATGCCTCGACACAATCCTGTCTCGGAGCTCTACAGACAATTCCTTCGACCTCATGGCTTGAATTTTGCTCTGACATGCACTGTCAACTGTGGGACCTTATATAGACATGTGTGTGCTTTTCCAAATCATGTCCAATCAATTGAATTTACCACAGGCTGACTCCAATCAAGGTATAGAAACATCTCAAGGATGATCAATGGAAACAGGATGCACCTGAACTCAAAAACGAGTCTCATAGCAAAGGGTCTGAATACTTATGTATATAAGGTATTTCTGTTTTTATTTTTTATAAATTTGCAAAAATGTCTAAAAAACGGTTTTCGCTTTGTAATTATGGGATCTTGTATGCAGATTTTTTAGTTTTTATTTGATTTAATCCATTTTAGAATAAGGCTGTAACGTAACAAAATGTGGAAAAAGTCAAGGTGTCTGAATACTTTCCGAATGCACTGTAGATTCCCAAAACACAAACTGTCCAGTTGCGCTGACATTCAGATAATGTTTGTATCAGGGTGCACAAAATATTCCTTGGATGTTGCAAGAATGTTGACAGAACAGCCTTTCTGAGTTCTTTAAAGGTTACCAGAACATTTAATTCGGTTGTGGGAACAGTGTGGTTACATTACAAGAGATAGGTTCCCAAAAACACAAAATATAATCAGTTGTGATGACATTCATGCAACGTTTAAGTTAGGTTCCATAGGACATTTCTATAATGTTTTAAGAATGTTAACAGAACACCTGGTCTAAGTTCTTTAAAGGTTCCCAGAACATTTAATTAAGTTATGCGAGTTGTCTGGGATGTTGCAAGAATATTGTTGTTGATATTCACATTGGTTCCACAGAACATTCCCACAATGTTCCACAATTCCCAAGTAAGTCTGTTTTTATGACGATCATAGTATATTTGTTTTAGTTTTCACATAATATTCAATTTATGTTCACACAATATTCATTTAACCTTGTCTTGGAGGTCCTTAAAACATTTCAAGAGTTAGACATAATATTACCACAACATTCTCATGTAGCTCCTTGAAACACAGAGCCCAATAATGTTTTTCTCCAGATTTAATGCCAATTCACAAATGTATTGTAGGTGATATAGCAACATTGCATTTTAATTTCATTCATAAGACATCTTACCAGCATTTCATAATTCAAACACAACAACAATATTTACACTTCATATATTAACAATCTGCACATGTGGAGTTTGAACCTGCAATGTTTGGTTCTCAAGCCAAGTCTTTTACCATCTGCGCCACCAGAGAAGCTCTCTTATGTCATATTTTTTCAGTATATAGTGATGGAAGTATGGTCAATCATGAATTCTATGCTTCCCTTTCAGCCTTCTTAGACATAACCCAGGGAAATACTGGTAACTGGGAAGTTCACCATCACTTAACTCATCCTCTTTATATGCTGCGTACTTCTGGGCCCATATTTACAAGGTATCCAAGACTATGAGTGTTGACCTAGGATCACTTTTGCTTTTCAGATAATGAAAAATAAGACAAGGGGGACCATATCAAGCGTCTTAAAGTAGGAATTAAATTTTGTGTGTTTTTTAAAGGAACAGTCCATTTTTACACAATGTTAATTTATTTTACAGTTGGTCTGAATTCTGCATTTAAGACTGGATTTATAAATCTGGATAAACAAAATACCCAATCTTTTAGTAGATTCTATCTGAGCCTCAATTTCTACAGATGTTTTCCAAAGAAACATAATTGAAGAATAGAACCTGCAATCTTCAGCTTTGCAGCCAAATCATTAAACCTTTGCACCACCTGGGGATATCTGTACTAGTTTGTGGGGTTTTCAGTGTAATTATGGTCAGTCAGGTAACAGAACAACATTTCTGAGTCATTAAAATGTTCCCAACCTCTTCATGTGTACTTGTAACACTGTATTTTACGATTTTCTTTCTTCATCATGTATTGAAAATGTGTCTTATGAAATGTGATTTTAGTTGGATAGAGCTTCATTTAAATAACATGTATTCTTGTGTATTCATATTTTTCTTAAATACAGGCTCAGAACCTTCAAACCAGACTGAACAAAAATATAAACGCAACATGTAAAGTGTTGGTCCCATGTTTCGTGAGCTGAAATAAAAGATCCCAGAAATATTCCATACGCACAACAAGCTTATTTCTCTCAAATTTTGTGCACAACATTGTTTACATCCCTGTTAGTGAGCATTTCTCGTTTGCCAAGATAATCCGTCCACCTGACAGGTGTGATATATCAAGAAGCTTATTAAACAGCATGATCATTACACATGTGCACCTTGTGCTGGGGACAATAAAAGGCCACTCTAAAATGTGCAGTTTTGTCACACAACACAATGCCACAGATGGCTCAGGTTTTGAGGGAGCGTGCAATTGTCATGCTGACTGCAGCAATCTCCACCAGAGCGGTTGCCAGAGAATTGAATGTTCATTTCTCTACCATAAGCCTCCTCCAATGTTGTTATCAATAATTTGGCAGTACGTCCAACTGGCCTCACAACTGCAGACCATGTGTATGGCGTCGTGTGGGCGAGTAGTTTGCTGATGTCAACGTTGTGAGCAGAGTGCGCCATGGTGGCGTTGGGGTTATGGTATGGGCAGGCATAAGCTACGGACAATGAACACGATTGCATTTTATCGATGGCAATTTGAATGAACAGAGATACTGTGATGAGGTCCTGAGGATCATTGTCGTGCCATTCATCCGCCGCCATCACTTCATGTTTCAGCATGGTAATGCACGGCCCCATGTCGTAATGATCTGTACACAATTCCTGGAATCTGAAAATGTCCCAGTTCTTCCATGAACTGCATACTCACCAGACATGTCACCCATTGATCATGTTTGGGATGCTCTGGATCAACATGTACGACAGTGTGTTCCAGTTCCCCCCAATATCCAGCAACTTCCCACAGCCATTGAAGAGGAGTGGGACAACATTCTACAGGCCACAATCAGCCTGATCAAATCAATGCAAAGGAGATGTGTCGCACTGCATGAGGCAAATGGTGTTCACACCAGATACTGACTGGGTTTCTGATCCACGCCCCTACCTTTATTTTAAGGTATCTGTGACCAACAGATGCATATCTGTATTCCCAGTCATGTGAAATCCATAGATTAGGGCCTAATTTATTTATTTCAATTGACTGATTTCCATATATGAACTGTAACTCAGTAAAATCATTGAAATTGTAGCATGTTGCGTTTATAGTTTTGTTCAGTATAAATAAAAGAAAAAAATAAATTTTCTCCATTTCAATCAAAACACATATAGCCATTCTGAAGAACTATGATCAATAATAAATATACAAAAACAAATTCAGGTTAAATGCAATAATCTTTTATTGATTTAATGGTCCAATGCAGCCATTATTATCTCAATATCAAATCATTTCTGGGTAATTATAAAGTACCTTACTGTGATTGTTTTAAATTAAAATGGTTTTAAACAAAACACTATAGCAAAGAGCAAAATCATAAAATACAGTGTTTTTACACAGTAAAAGAAGAGGATGGGAATTGTTTGGTGGTCTCTGTCCTGATTGACCATATTAGACAAAAACTAAAAAAGACCACAGCTACACCATGGTGGTGCAGAGGGTTAATAACCTGGCTGGATATCTGAAGATTGCATGTTCATTATAACATATTCTTTAACCATGTATTTTTAAAAAAAAAAAAAAAACACTTGAAAATGAGGCTCAGATATACTCTACTAGAAGAGAGGATGTCTTTGTTTTGTCCAGATTTATATATCCAGTCAGAAATGCAGAATTTAGACTAACTGTAAATATGGGCCCAGAAGTATAAGGTATATAAAGAAGATGTGTGAAATGATGGTGAATAACCCAGTTACCACTATTTCCCTGAGTTAGTTATGTCTAAGAAGGCTGAAAAGGAAGCATGGAATTCCTGATTGACCATACTGCCATGGCTATATACTATATAAAATAAGATGTAAGAGAGTTTCGCTTGTGGCGCAGCGAATAAAATATCTGTCTTGGGGGGCCTCCCGAGTGGTGCAGTGGTCTAAGGCACTGCATCGCAGTGCTTGAAGCGTCACTATCGACCCGGGTTGGATCCCAGACTGGGAGTCCCATAGGGCGGCGCACAATTAGCCCAGTGTCGTCTGGGTTAGGGGAAGGTTTGGCCGGGGGGGCTTTACTTGGCTCATCGTGCTCTAGCGACTCCTTGTGGCGGGCCAGGCGTCTGCAGGCTGATTTCGGTTGTCAGTTGAGCAGTGTTTCCTCTGACAAATTGGTGCAGCTGGCTTCCGGGTTAAGCAGGCGGGTGTTAAGAAGTGCGATTTGGTGGGTCATGTTTCGGAGGACGCATGACTCGACCTTCACCTCTCCCGAGCCCTTTGGGGAGTTGCAGCGATGAGACAAGATTGTAATTGGATCGCAATTGGATAATATGAAATTGGGGAGAAAAAGGGGTTAAAATACAACAACAACAACAAATATCTGTCTTGGGATGGTAAGGTTGTAGATTTAAACCCTACATGTGCAGATTGTCAACATATAAAGTATTAAAATATGGTTGTGTTCAAAATGTCCTATGAATGAAATTGAAATGCCATGTCTCTATATCACCTTGTAATGGGCCTACAATTGAGTCCTCAAATGTGAATTGCAATTAAATCTGGAGATAAACATAATGGGGAATCTCCTGTCTTATGCTTTAAGGAGCTACAAATGTGCATGATGAGAATGTTGTAGTAATATTAGGTAGAACTTAAATATAACATTTTTAAATGTTCTTGAAATGTTCTGAAGACCTCTAAGACAAGGTCAAATGTATATTACGTGAACAACAATTAAATATGTTAAACCAAAAACAAATATGCTATATACGTCATAAAAACAGCCTTATTTGGAAATTGTGCAACATGGAATGTTCTGTACAGCCTTTGTGAATATCACAAGAATATTATTGCAACATCCCAGACAACTCCCATAACTTAATTAAATGTTCTGGGAACCTTTAAAGAACTTAGACCAGGTGTTCTGTCAACAATCTTACAACGTTAAGTGAATGTCCTGTGCAACTCTGTGGCCTTTTGGTTAGAGCGTCTGCCCTGAGATTGGAAGGTTTTGAGTTCAATCCCTGGCTAAACCATACCAAAGACTGTAAAAATGGTACCTGATGCGTCTCCGCTTGGCACTCAGCATTAAGGAGATAGATTGGGGGTGAGGCCCTGCTATAGACTAGCGTCCTGTCCAGGGGGGTGTGTACTTGTACATCAAGCTGCCTCATGCTACAGAAACAGGAGATAGGCTCCTGCCCTATGAGCAGTTCTGGCTCGCTCGTGCAAGGCTACTTACTCAGAAAGGCTGTTCTGTCAACCTTCTTGCAAGATTGACAGACTTCATTTAAGTGAATGTTAGAACGTTCCAAGGATATTTCATTTAAAACATAAAAAATATCAAACCCAATCTATAAATGTATGGTAATCTTAGCTAATGTTCTGAGAATGTTTCCAGTTTACTGGGCAATGTGTGTGTCTGCCTGAGTACAGACTGGCTGGCTGGAGGGGTGTGGGTCTGTCAGGGCAGCAGATACAAGCCGTGCAGCAGCAGAAGTGCAAATTAAAAGTCAGTGAAGCGCTATAGGGGAACACGATGCAGACTGCTAATGCTGGGGCCCTGCACAGCTAGCCTGCTATCACACTGATAATGTTAGGGCAGCGCTAGCCAACTACTACATTGGTAATATCAGGGCAGTGCTAGCCAGTTAACACCGAGTCATGGCAGGACAGAGCACTGGGGGGTTACAAGGAGAAGAACATGAGGTTTGGAGAAAGACGGAAAGAGAGGAAGAAGAGACTGAGAAAGAGCAAGACATACGCCTATAGGGATATCTATATATATATATATATATATATATATATATATATATATAGAGAGAGAGAGAGAGAGAGAGAGAGAGAGAGAGAGAGAGAGAGAGAGAGGAGACTCAGACTCAAGGAGGACCATATTACTGTGACTTTTATGGAGATATAGTTCTGTTGGTACAGTCAGTGTCATCTCATAATGCTCCAATCACTGTCTTGCCCAGGACTGGCTGAGCTGGAATCATTTATACAAATAAATAATGTAAATATAGCCACCCACACTGCACTGAGGGAGCCAGGCAGGCAGCAGACCACATCCACACAGGCAGCATGCTGCATTCACTCACAGTAAGAGGAAGCTGCCCATTAGACGTTGATCCAAGGTCAGTTTTGTGTTCCCACACCCCTACTGTTAAGGTTAACATTGTGTGAGGGTAAACTGATCATAGATCTGGGCACATTTAAACTGAGCTATTCGTTCACACAGACAATGGATGAAATGTTGAACCAAGGTCCTGGCTCATCAGTCATTAACAACCTGTCACACAAGTAGCGGTTCCCACACTGTAAACCCCAGTGTCCTGGCTGGCTCAGTTCCCAAACTAGCAGCTCATAGTGCCACGGTAACATAATAATGCCCAGCTCCTCTCCTCTCCTCTTCCATGTAACTCTTCCCTGGATCATTGCTGTAATGAGAATGTGTTCTCAGTCAGCTTACCTGTTAAGTGAAGGTTGACGGCAGCAGACTAGACAAACACAATCTCATTAAACTTTAACTTTAACTCTTTCAGATAGATTCAGAGAGGGCCTCTGCTACGGCAGCAAAGTTAGGCTATACCTCTAAAAGCTTTTTTTGTGGAGCGAGTAACCTTTAGAAATTATATTTCTCATTTCTTTGACGCAGCTTTTGCCTCACGGAATCCAACTGGGGTTTCCCTAAAACCAAGGAAGGCCTTTGGAATAATGGATACAGCTAAGGCTTTTCGAGGTATTGGGCAGAAATAAGATGTTGTACTTATTTCTAAAGAACTTTATGCTGAGTTCAGCTTTGGGGGTCTTGGCTCCTAACTATTTACATTTACATTTACATTTTAGTCATTTAGCAGACGCTCTTATCCAGAGCGACTTACAGGAGCAATTAGGGTTAAGTGCCTTGCTCAAGGGCACATTAACGTCATTTAGCAGACGCTCTTAGCCAGAGCGACTCACAAATTGGTGCGTTCACCCTATAGCCAGTGGGATAACCACTTTACAATTTGGGGGGGGTTAGAAGGAATACTTTATCCTATCCCAGGTATTCCTTAAAGAGGTGGGGTTTCAAATGTCTCCGGAAGGTGGTGAGTGACTCCGCTGTCCTGGCGTCGTGAGGGAGCTTGTTCCACCATTGGGGTGCCAGAGCAGCGAACAGTTTTGACTGGGCTGAGCGGGAGCTATGCTTCCGCAGAGGAAGGGAGCCAGCAGGCCAGAGGTGGATGAACGCAATGCCCTCGTTTGGGTGTAGGGACTGATCAGAGCCTGAAGGTACAGAGGTGCCGTTCCCCTCACTGCTCCATAGGCAAGCACCATGGTCTTGTAGCGGATGCGAGCTTCAACTGGAAGCCAGTGGAGTGTGCGGAGGAGGGGGGTGACGTGAGAGAACTTGGGAAGGTTGAACACCAGACGGGCTGCGGCATTCTGGATGAGTTGTAGGGGTTTAATGGCACAGGCAGGGAGGCCAGCCAACAGCGAGTTGCAGTAGTCCAGACGGGAGATGACAAGTGCCTGGACCAGGACCTGCGCCGCTTCCTGTGTAAGGCAGGGTCGCACTCTCCGAATGTTGTAGAGCATGAACCTGCAGGAGCGGGTCACCGCCTTGATGTTGGCGGAGAACGACAGGGTGTTGTCCAGGGTCACGCCTAGGCTCTTCGCACTCTGGGAGGAGGACACAGCGGAGTTGTCAACCGTGATGGCGAGATCATGGAACGGGCAGTCCTTCCCGGGAGGAAGAGCAGCTCCGTCTTGCCAGGGTTCAGCTTGAGG
Organism: Coregonus clupeaformis; assembly: GCF_020615455.1. Lineage (NCBI taxonomy): Eukaryota > Metazoa > Chordata > Actinopteri > Salmoniformes > Salmonidae > Coregonus > Coregonus clupeaformis. The sequence goes on from NC_059203.1 coordinate 27,334,836, forward strand.
TGGTGATCCGTCATCCATACTGATATGTCTGCCAGACATGCAGAGATGCGATTCGCCACCTGGTTATCAGAAGGGGGAAAGGAGAAGATTAGTTGTGTATCGTCAGCGTAGCAATGATAGGAAAGGCCATGTGAGGATATGACAGAGCCAAGTGACTTGGTGTATAGGGAGAAAAGGAGAGGGCCTAGAACCGAGCCCTGGGGGACACCAGTGGTGAGAGCACGTGGTGCGGAGACAGCTTCCCGCCACGCCACTTGGTAGGAGCGACCTGTCAGGTAGGACGCAATCCAGGAGTGAGCCGCGCCGGAGATGCCCAGCTCGGAGAGGGTGGAGAGGAGGATCTGATGGTTCACAGTATCAAAGGCAGCAGACAGGTCTAGAAGGACAAGAGCAGAGGAGAGAGAGTTAGCTTTAGCAGTGCGGAGAGTCTCCGTGACACAGAGAAGAGCAGTCTCAGTTGAATGACCAGTCCTGAAACCTGATTGGTTTGGATCAAGAAGGTCATTCTGAGAGAGATAGCAAGAGAGTTGGCTAAAGACGGCACGCTCAATAGTTTTGGAAAGAAAAGAAAGAAGGGATACTGGTCTGTAGTTGTTGACATCAGTGGGGTCGAGTGTTGTTTTTTGAGAAGGGGAGCAACTCTCGCTCTCTTGAAGACGGAAGGGACATGGCCAGCGGTCAAGGATGAGTTGATCAGCGAGGTGAGGTAGGGGAGAAGGTCACCGGAGATGGTCTGGAGAAGGGGAGGAGGGGATGGGGTCAAGCGGGCAGGTTGTTGGGCGGCCTGCAGTCACAAGTCGCAGGATTTTATCTGGAGAGAGAGGGGAGAAAGAAGTCAAAGCATAGGGTAGGGCAGTGTGAGCAGGACCAGCAGTGTCATTAGACTTAACAAACGAGGATCGGATGTCGTCAACCTTCTTTTCAAAGTGGTTGACGAAGTCATCCACAGAGAGAGAGGAGGGGGGGAGGATTCAGGAGGGGGAGGAAAATGTGGCAAAGAGCTTCCCTAGGGTTAGAGGCAGATGCTTGGAATTTAGAGTGGTAGAAGGTGGCCTTAGTAGCAGAAACAGATGAAGAAAATGTAGAGAGGAGGGAGTGAAAAGATGCCAGGTCGGCAGGGAGTTTAGTTTTCTTCCATTTCCGCTCCGCTGCCCGGAGCTCTGTTCTGTGAGCTCGCAATGAGTCATCAAGCCACGGAGCTGGAGGGGAGGACCGAGCCGGCCGGGAGGATAGGGGACACAGAGAGTCAAAGGATGCAGAAAGGGAGGAGAGGAGGGTTGAGGAGGCAGAATCAGGAGATTGGAGGGAGAAGGATTGAGCAGAGGGAAGAGATGATAGGATGGAAGAGGAGAGAGTAGTGGGAGAGAGAGAGCGAAGGTTGCGGCGGCGCATTACCATCTGTGTAGGGGCAGAGTGAGTAGTGTGGGAGGAGAGTGAGAGAGAAAAGGAAACAAAGTAGTGGTCGGAGACATGGAGGGGAGTTGCAGTGAGATTAGTAGAGGAGCAGCATCTAGTGAAGATGAGGTCAAGCGTATTGCCTGCCTTGTGAGTAGGGGGGACGGTGAGAGGGTGAGGTCAAAAGAGGAGAGGAGTGGAAAGAAGGAGGCAGAGAGAAATGAGTCAAATGTGGACATAGGGAGGTTGAAATCCCCCAAAACTGTGAGGGGTGAGCCATCCTCAGGGAAGGAACTTATCAAGGCGTCAAGCTCATTGATGAACTCTCCAAGGGAACCTGGAGGGCGATAGATGACAAGGATATTAAGCTTAAATGGGCTAGTGACTGTGACAGCATGGAATTCAAATGAGGAGATAGACAGATGGGTTAGGGGGAAAAATTGAGAATGTCCACTTGGGAGAGATGAGGATTCCTGTACCACCACCCCTCTGACCAGATGCTCTCGGGGTATGCGAGAACACATGGTCAGACGAGGAGAGAGCAGTAGGAGTAGCAGTGTTTTCAGTGGTGATCCATGTTTCCGTCAGCGCCAGGAAATCGAGGGACTGGAGGTTGGCATAGGCTGGGATGAAGTCAGCTTTGTTGGCAGCAGAACGGCAGTTCCAGAGGCTGCCTGCGACCTGGAACTCCACGTGGGTGGTGCGTGCAGGGACCACCAGGTTAGAGAGGCAGCAGCCACGCGGTGTGGTGCGTTTGTGTAGCCTGTGCAGAGAGGAGAGAACAGGGATAGGCAGAGGCATAGTTGACAGGCTGTAGCAAATGGCTACAAAAATGCAGAGGAGATCGGAATGAAATGGGCTAAGCATCTGGGAGCGGAGAGAGCAGGGCCTCCCTCACCAAAAACTTCTACCTCAGAAACTAAAATTGTTTCACTGAACCACCCGAACAAAAACTCTCCCAACTTCCGCCTTTAGAAATCAGAATTGTTGTGAACCACAGCGGTTCAATGTTTAAAGGAATAGACTCAACCCACTTTATTCAGCTAGCCAACTATGACACCATAGCCAACTAGCAAGCTAGCATCCAATAACAATAACACACCGTTTAGCACCAACACTTGGTCACAACAAACCACCAATAATGTGATAACACACTAAACAGATCATTCGTGTCTGTGTCAAGTTCCTTTCATGACGCAGCAATGATTAGACGTTGGCTAGCTAGGACAAGTATATTGTAGTTAGCTACTACAGTACAGCTAGCTGGTCGTGTTGGGGAGCTAGCAATGGCCACTGTGTTGACTTTGTTTGAAGAACGGCTAGCTATCTAGCTTCGTGCTACAGCCGGCACGGCCGAGGACACTGCCAAGACACAGTAACTACCCACAACAACCCACGAAGCCTAGCTATGACGCCGTAGCTAACTTGCAAGCTAGCATCCATTAACACACAATTTAGCATCAATACTTGGTTACAACAAACTGCCAAGAGTGTGTTAGCACACTAAACAGATAATTCAAGTCCGTGTCTAGTTCCTTTCATAACGCATAACGCAGCAAAAAATAAACGTTGGCTAGGACTACATTAACATTGGAAACAGCTCTCCAGCGTTGCTAATCGTTACCAGTAGCTACCCGCTAGCTAGCTAGCCTCGTGCTTCGATACTAACCTACAATTACCTACGGAAACCTACAATAACAACAATACTAACCTATAATAAATACAATACCTAACTACAGCTAACTACCTACCTACGATCTAATACATGGTTAAGCTTTACTCAACACCATATGAGAAGCTTACCTCCTGCTTACCTCCAGCTAGAGAAAAAAACTATTAAAATGTAATGAGGAGAGAGTAAGATATCCCCCCTTTTGAAGGATCTCTTCTCCTAACCTAACCAGCCTGTGCTTCTGATTGCCGTAACAACGCACTTAGCATCAGCTCACTTTAATCAGACTTAATATATTGTATCCCAAAGCTGCGGCTTCTCCTCTCATGTGTGTCTGTGAGAGCTGAGAGGCCATATAGAACACTGGACTCTGTCGCTGCAGATGTAAAACTGCCTACTTCAGATATAACTCTTAGTTGAGTAGTGATTGTTAGTTACGGTAGCTAGTTCCTACCTACCTCCTTCAGAGATGGCCATCTCTAAATTCAAGAGTACATTTCTACTTCTTTCAAGGTCGATCCACACAACACTCTCTCCAACACTATGCCCACCACGCCGACACATTTTTTGACAGTATTAAATACAGCACTTACAGTATAAAAATGTTCTAGCTCGGCCAGACACATGTAACACCTCTTACACATCGCCAGGTTATTCAAAGTGCTTCATTTCCTGTGCTTGTGAAACACTCCCCCTCTCTGGGGAGTGAGACAGAGGGTTAAAAGAGAGAGAGGGAGGTAGGGAGAGAAAGTAGGCCCGACACATATGTCTCTATTTCAGCCTTATCTGAGACCCTGCTGGGCAAGACAGGCTGAGATATCAAGTATTATTATCCGGTGGTATGCTGTTTCAAGGTTAATAGAGTGTTATCTTGACTATGTATTATAGATACAGTATGTTGTTTTACAGTGTTGTGGACTAGCTCTACAGTAAGTGCCTCTCTGCTTTTGCTTTAATACATGTCATCTATATTTTTCATACCTGTCTATTTACCACCACAAACCAATGCTGGCATTAAGATTGCACTCAATGAGCTGTATAAGGCCATAACTAAACAGGAAAACGCTCATCCAGAGGCAGCGCTCCTAGTGGCCGGGGACTTTAATGCATTGAAACTTAAATCCGTTCTACCTCATTTCTACCAGCATGTTAAATGTGCAACCAGAGTAAAACATCTCTAGACCACCTTTACTCCACACACAGAGACGCATACAAAGCTCTCCCTCGCCCTCCATTTGGCAAATCTGACCATAACTCTATCCTTCTGATTCCTGCTTATAAGCAAAAACTAAAGCAGGAAGCACCAGTGACTCGGTTAATAAAAAAGTGGTCAGATGATGCAGATGCTAAGCTATAGGACTGTTTTGCTAGCACAGACTGGAACATGTTCCGGGATTCTTCAGATAGCATTGAGGAGTACACCACATCAGTCACTGGCTTCATCAATAAGTGCATCGATGATGTTGTCCCCACAGTGACCGTACGTACATACCCCAACCAGAAGCCATGAATTACAGGCAACATCCGCACTGAGCTAAAGGGTAGAGCTGCCGCTTTCAAGGAGCGGGACTCTAACCCGGACGCTTATAAGAAATCCCGCTATGCCCTCCGACGAACCATCAAACAGGCAAAGAGTCAATACAGGACTAAGATTGAATCGTACTACACCGGCTCTGACGCTCGTCGGATGTGGCAGGGCTTGAAAACTATTACAGACTACAAAGGGAAGCACAAACGCGAGCTGCCCAGTGACACAAGCCTACCAGACGAGATAAACCACTTCTATGCTCGCTTCGAGGCAAGTAACACTGAAGCATGCATGAGAGCACCAGCTGTTCCGGATGACTATGTGATCACGCTCTCCGTAGCCGATGTGAGTAAGACTTTTAAGCAGGTCAACATTCACAAGGCCGCAGGGCCAGATGGATTACCAGGACGTGTACTCCGAGCATGTGCTGACCAACTGGCAAGTGTCTTCACTGACATTTTCAACATGTCCCTGACTGAGTCTGTAATACCAACATGTTTCAAGCAGACCACCATAGTCCCTGTGCCCAAGAACACTAAGATAACCTGCCTAAATGACTACCAACCCGTAGCACTCACGTCTGTAGCCATGAAGTGCTTTGAAAGGCTGGTCATGGCTCACATCAACACCATTATCCCAGAAACCCTAGACACACTCTAATTTGCATACCACCCCAACAGATCCACAGATGATGCAATCTCTATTGCACTCCACACTGCCCTTTCCCACCTGGACAAGAGGAACACCTACGTGAGAATGCTATTCATTGACTACAGCTCAGCGTTCAACACCATAGTGTCCTCAAAGCTCATCACTAAGCTAAGGATCCTGGGACTAAACACCTCCCTCTGCAACACCTCCCTCTGACTTCCTGACGGGCCGCCCCCAGGTGGTAAGGGTAGGTAACAACACATCTGCCACGCTGATCCTCAACACGGGGGCCCCTCAGGGGTGCGTGCTCAGTCCCCTCCTGTACTCCCTGTTCACCCATGACTGCATGGCCAAGCACGACTCCAACACCATCATTAAGTTTGCTGACGACACAACAGTGGTAGGCCTGATCACCGACAACGATGAGACAGCCTATAGAGGTCAGAGACCTGGCCGTGTGGTGCCAGGATAACAACGAGAGCATCCTGACTGGTTGCATCACCGCCTGGTATGGCAACTGCTCGGCCTCCGACCGCAAGGCACTACAGAGGGTAGTGCGTACGGTCCAGTACATCACTGGGGCCAAGCTTCCTGCCGTAAGTAAGCATTTCACGGTAAAGTCTACACCTGTTGTAATTGTTGCATGTGGCAAATCAAATTTGATTTGATGTCAATAAAAGAGGTCGACTCCTAATCTATTTAATGCGATAAACGCAGAGTTTACAATATTTTATTCTTACAGAGCTGTCATAATCATTTTTTAAATCTGGTGATAAAAGAGATGCGTTTTAGGAAAATAGAAGGAATGCAACAGCCCTGCCATAGAAAAGAAAACTTGTATAAAAGTCATACATTTTTAACCATTGGTTTGTCATGAGATAATATGTTAGGTGTTTTGTTTAAAGTAGTCACTCATTTGTGCCCCAAGATGAGATGTCATTGACTTATTTCACCCTGAGCAGCACATATACCATGAGGTCGGATATAACTCAAAACCCTGCCATTTCTGCTGTGGGAGCTATAAATGGTGCAGCAGAATGATGTCCTCTAGAGGACTACTCATATCAGGGGCCAGAGGTCACGTGGCTACATCCGGGGTTCAGAAGTCAGGGCATTCCACATCTGCTGATTCATGAACACACAGACACGCACACACAGACACACACGCAGACACAGACACACACACACACACAGATGCTGAGAACCTCCATCCACAGATGAAGTCACTATTGGTATCAACCCTTCCCAGCACTCTACAGTGCGGAGGTAGATTTCAAATCATGGATGAAAATGGCCCCCAGTGAATCTCAGCTCGTTCCGTGGGCTGCTAAACTTCCAGACATTTAGTCCGAATGCAAAATAATCCCTCTTGTCGTCTTCTTGAAAGGTCAGAGCTATAGACGTGTTTTCTTCCCGTTTCTGGAAAGGGCAAATGTGCACAATCACCATTCATGAGAGGCAGAACACTCTGCAGTCCTATCTTAACCAATATCAGTCTGGAACACACAGACAGACAGACAGACATACGCACACACACATGCACACACACACAACACACACACACACCGGCGGGAGGCAACTCAGGGCATCTGGTGGTCAGTGTCTCAGGGAGACTGTTATAGTCCTGCTGTCTTCACTCAATATTCATACATGCTGTAGGCTGCATGTTTAGATACAGTGCATTCGGAAAGTATTCAGACCCCTTGACTTTTTCCACATTTTATTACATTGCAGCCATATTCTAAAATTGATTAAATAAATGTTTTTCCTCATCAATCTACACACACTACCCCATAATGACAAAGTGAAAACAGGTTTTTAAGAAATGTTTGCAAATGTATTTAAAAAAAATAAAATATATATATATATATATACATATATATATATATATACAGTGGGGGAAAAAAGTATTTAGTCAGCCACCAATTGTGCAAGTTCTCCCACTTAAAAAAGATGAGAGAGGCCTGTAATTTTCATCATAGGTACACGTCAACTATGACAGACAAAATGAGAAATAAAATTCCAGAAAATCACATAATAGGATTTGTTATGAATTTATTTGCAAATTATGGTGGAAAATAAGTATTTGGTCAATAACAAAAGTTTCTCAATACTTTGTTATATACCCTTTGTTGGCAATGACACAGGTCAAACGTTTTCTGTAAGTCTTCACAAGGTTTTCACACACTGTTGCTGGTATTTTGGCCCATTCCTCCATGCAGATCTCCTCTAGAGCAGTGATGTTTTGGGGCAGTCGCTGGGCAACACGGACTATCAACTCCCTCCAAAGATTTTCTATGGGGTTGAGATCTGGAGACTGGCTAGGCCACTCCAGGACCTTGAAATGCTTCTTACGAAGCCACTCCTTTGTTGCCCGGGCGGTGTGTTTGGGAACATTGTCATGCTGAAAGACCCAGGCACGTTTCATCTTCAATGCCCTTGCTGATGGAAGGAGGTTTTCACTCAAAATCTCACCGATACATGGCCCCATTCATTCTTTCCTTTACACGGATCAGTCGTCCTGGTCCCTTTGCAGAAAAACAGCCCCAAAGCATGATGTTTCCACCCCCATGCTTCACAGTAGGTATGGTGCAACTCAGCATTCTTTGTCCTCCAAACACGACAAGTTGAGTTTTTTGGTTTCATCTGACCATATGGCATTCTCCCAATCCTCTTCTGGATCATCCAAATGCACTCTAGCAAACTCCAGACGGGCCTGGACATGTACTGGCTTAAGCAGGGGGACACGTCTCGCACTGCAGGATTTGAGTCCCTGGCGGCGTAGTGTGTTACTGATGGTAGGCTTTGTTACTTTGGTCCCAGCTCTCTGCAGGTCATTCACTAGGTCCCCCCGTGTGGTTCTGGGATTTTTGCTCACCGTTCTTGTGATCATTTTGACCACGGGGTGAGATCTTGCGTGGAGCCCCAGATCGAGGGAGATTATCAGTGGTCTTGTATGTCTTCCATTTCCTAATAATTGCTCCCACAGTTGATTTCTTCAAACCAAGCTGCTTACCTATCGCAGATTCAGTCTTCCCAGCCTGGTGCAAGTCTACAATTCTGTTTCTGGTGTCCTTTGACAGCTCTTTGGTCTTGGCCATAGTGGAGTTTGGAGTGTGACTGTTTGAGGTTGTGGACAGGTGTCTTTTATACTGATAACAAGTTCAAACAGGTGCCATTAATACAGGTAATGAGTGGAGGACAGAGGAGCCTCTTAAAGAAGAAGTTACAGGTCTGTGAGAGCCAGAAATCTCGCTTGTTTGTAGGTGACCAAATACTTATTTTCCACCATCATTTGCAAATAAATTCATTAAAAATCCTACAATGTGATTTTCTGGATTTTTTTTCCTCAATTTGTCTGTCATAGTTGACTTGTACCTATGATGAAAATTACAGGCCTCTCTCATCTTTTTAAGTGGGAGAACTTGCACAATTGGTGGCTGACTAAATACTTTTTTTCCCCACTGTATATATATATACACCTTGTTTACATAAGTGTTCAGACCATTTGCTATGAGACTCGAAATTGAGCTCAGCTGCATCCTGTTTCCATTGATCATCCTTGAGATTTATTTAGAACTTGATTGGAGTCCACCTGTGGTAAATTAAATTGATTGGACATGATTTGGAAAGGCACACACCTGTCTATATAAGGTCCCACACTTGACAGTGCATGTCAGAGCAAAAACCAAGCCATGAGGTTGAAGGAATTGACAGTAGAGCTCCAAGACAGGATTGTGTCGAGGCACAGATCTGGGGATGGTTACCAAAACATTTCTGCAGCATTGAAGGTCCCCAAGAACACAGTGGCCTCCATCATTCTTAAATGGAAGAAGTTTGGAACCACCTAGACTCTTCCTAGATCTGGCCGCCCAGCCAAACTGAACAATCGGGGGAAAAGGGCCTAGGTCAGGGAGGTGACCAAGAACCCAATGGTAACTCTGACAGTTCTACAGAGTTCCTCTGTGGAGATGGGAGACGCTTTCAGAAGGACAACCATCTCTGCAGCACTACACCAATTAGGCCTTTATGGTAGAGTGGCCAGATGGAAGCCACTCCTCAGTAAAAGGCACATGACAGCCCGTTTGGGGTTTGCCAAAAGGCACCTAAAGGACAAGATTCTCTGGTCTGATGAAACCAAGATTGAACTCTTTGGCCTGAATGCCAAGCGTCACGTCTGGAGGAAACCTGGCACCGTCCCTACGGTGAAGCATGGTGGTGGCAGCATCATGCGGTGGGGATGTTTTTCAGCAGCAGGGACTGGGAGAGTCAGGATTGAGGGAAAGATGAACGGAGCAAAGTACAGAGAGATCCTTGATGAAAACCTGCTCCAAAGCACTCAGGACCTCAGACTGGGGCGAAGGTTACCTTCCAACAGGGCAACAACCCTAAGCACACAGCCAAGACAATGCAGTAGTGGCTTCAGGACAAGTCTCTGAATGTCCTTGAGTGGCCCAGCCAGAGCCCGGACTTGAACCCGATCTAACATCTCTGGAGAGACCTGAAAATAGCTGTGCAGCAACGCTCCCCATCCAACCTGACAGAGCTTGAGAGGATCTGCAGAGAAGAATGGGTGAAACTCTCCAAATACAGGTGTGCCAAGCTTGTAGCGTTATACCCATGAAGACTCGAGGCTGTAATCGCTGCCTACTTATGTAAATATGATATTTCCGTTTTATATTTTCAATACATTTGTAAAAATGTCAAAACCAGTTTTTGCTTTGTCATTATGGGTTATTGTGTGTAGGTTGATGAGGGGGGAAAAAACAATTTAATCCATTTTAGAATAAGGCTGTAAGGAAACTAAGGGTGAAAAAAGTTAAGGGGTCTGAATACTTTCCGAATGCACTGTACATACACACACGTATGAAAACAAATATACTGAACAGAAATATAAACGTAAAGTGTTGGTCCCATGTTTCATGAGCTGAAATAAAATATCCCTGAAAATGTTCTGGTGCACAAAAAGCTTATTTCTCTCAAGTTTAGTGCACAAATGTGTTTACATCCCTGTTGGTGAGCATTTCTCCTTTGCCAAGATAATCCATCAACCTGACAGGTGTGGCATATCAAGAAGCTGATTAAACAGGTGCACCTTGTGCTGGGGACAATAAAAGGCCACTCTAAAATGTGCAGTTTTGTCACACAACATAATGCCACAGATGTCTCGAGTTTCAGGGAGTGTGCAATTGCCATGCTGACTGCAGGAATGTCCACCAGAGCTGTTGCCAGAGAATTGAATGTTAATTTCTCTACCATAAACCGCCTCCAACGTTATTTTAGGGAATTTGGCAGTACGTCCAACCGGCCTCATAACCGCAGACCACGTGTAACATCCGGCTTCTTCACCTGCGGGATCGTCTGAGACCAGCCACTCAACAGCTGATGAAACTGTGGGTTTGCACAACCAAAGAATTTCTGCACAAACTGTCAGAAACCGTCTCAGGAAAGCTCATCTGTGCAGATGCCAGACAGCGTGTATGGCATTGTGTGGGCGAGCGGTTTGCTGATGTCTACGTTGTGTGAGAGTGCCTCATTGAAGCATAGTGGGACAACATTCCACAGGCCACAATCAACAGCCTGATTAACTCTATGCGATGTGTCGCGCTGCATGAGGCAAATGGTGGTCACACCAAATACTGACTAGTTTTCTGATCCATGCCTCTACCTTTTAAAAAAAAGTATCTGTGACCAACAGACGCATATCTGTATTCCCTGTCATGCGAAATCCATAGATTGGGCCTAATGAATTTATTTGAATTGACTGATTTCCTCATGAACTGTAACTCAGTAAAATCTTTGAAATTATTGCGTGTTGCTTTTATATTAGTAGTAATGTAATTAACCTTTTCATATGTTGTCTAGTAAATACCAGGCAATGAAGCATAGCATTTAGATTCGTACTAGAACATTCTGGAACATTTGGTGTTACTGCCAAACATTCTAAATCAGACTTTAAATTGCAATATTCCAGACTCTGTCTCTGTATCAGTAGGATTGTCAAACCTCTAACCCTTGTTCCTTAGCAGAGCACTGTTCAAATACACACAAAGAAATGGTATCACATCATTAGAGCTTAAAACACCTCTTGTTTCTAACCTAGACCTGCACACTGAGCTCCTTATAGAAGAAGCACCTAAAATACAATTTGCGTTTGGGTGAAATCTGATCCCACGGTTGATTTACACTTTTCTGCTGTTTAGAGCAAGTTCTGTTTGCTCTTGCTCAGCCCACTCTCTCTCTCTCTCTCTCTCTCTCTCTCTTTATCTCACACACACACACACACATTCTGTGTACAATATAGCCATCCCTCCTGCGATCCACCTACTGGTTTTATTTACCAAGCCATCTCTACACACTACATTCAGAAAGGAGAGTGTGTGAACAAACAACGGCCCAGTCAAACAAGGTCATGGTTGGTTCAGTCCAAATCCTGATGAACCGGGCTCAAACACACTCATCCCTGTCCAAACATTCCCATGGTTGTCTGCACAGATGCATGCTCTAAACTCTTAACTCTGTAAAATCTAAACTCTAAACTCTATACTCTAAATCCCAACTGTAAACTGTAAACTCTAAATTCCAAGTCTAAACTCTAGGATATAGAGGTATGTAGGACATAGAGGTGTGATTATAATGCTGTTATTGATTTGTACTGATGTTTTTTCAACAATAGGACTGCAATAATCACATCTGGTGCACTTGTATTGTATTGTGTGTTTGTATTAGCTCAGACTTGGTCACAACTGGAGTCACCGTAATGGGTTCAGGCTAGGAGAAGTTCAGCTGCACAGTGTGAGGGAAATAAAATGAGCAAGAGGGAGAATGGAGAGAGAGAGATGCCCCCCCATATGCCCCCCTAGGCACAACTACGACAACATAGCCAACAAAAACGGGTCACAACTCCTGCAGCTCTGTCGCACGTTGGATAGGTACATAGTCAATGGTAGGCTTCGAGGAGACTCCTATGGTAGGTATACCTATAGCTCATCTCTTGGCAGTAGGACTGTAGACTACTTTATCACTGACCTCAACCCAGAGTCTCTCAGAGCGTTCACAGTCAGCCCACTGATACCCTTATCAGATCACAGCAAAATCACAGTCTACTTGAACAGCGCAATACTCAATCATGAGGCATCAAAGCCAAAGGAACTGAATAATATTAAGATATGCTATAGATGGAAGGAAAGTAGTGTCGAAACCTACCAAAAAACAATTAGGCAACAACAAATTCAATCCCTTTTAGACAACTTCCTGGACAAAATTGAAAAATGTCTAACAGAAAACCAAAGAAATTTAACAACAATGACAAATGATTTGATGAAGAATGCAAAAACCTAAAAAATAAATTGAGAAACCTATCCAACCAAAAACATAGAGACCCAGAAAAGCTGAGCCTTCAATATGGTGAATCACTAAAACAATAGAGAAATACACTACAGAAAAATACTGAAAAGCACGTCAGAAATCAGCTCAATGTAATTGAAGAATCCATAGACTCTAACCACTTCTGGGAAAATTGGAAAACACTAAACAAACAACAACACGAAGAGTTATCTATCCAAAATGGAGATGTATGGGTAAACCACTTCTCCAATCTTTTTGGCCCTATAAAAAAGAACATACAGCAAAAATATATACATGATCAAATACAAATCTTAGAATCAACTATTAAAGACTACCAGAACCCAATGGATTCTCCAATTACATTGAATGGTCCCGTGTAGCTCAGTTGGTAGAGCATGGCGCTTGCAACGCCAGGGTTGTGGGTTCGTTTCCCACGGGGGGCCAGTATTAAATAAACAAATGTATGCACTCACTAACTGTAAGTCGCTCTGGATAAGAGTGTCTGCTAAATGACTAAAATGTAATGAACTACAGGTCAAAATATAAACCCTAAATGGTATCCTCAATGAAATGATAAACTATACAGACCACAAATTCCAATTGGCTATACTTAAACTCTTTAACATCATCCTTAGCTCTGTCATCTTCCCAATATTTGGAACCAAGGACTGATCACCCCAATCCACAAAAGTGGAGACAAATTTGAACCCAATAACTACTGTGGGATATGTGTCAACAGCAACCTTGGGAGAATCCTTTGCATTATCATTAACAGCAGACTTGTACATTTCCTCAGTGAAAACAATGTACTGAGCAAATGTCAAAAAAACAAAAAAAACAATACCATACGACAGACCATGTATTCACCCTGCACACCCTAATTAATCGTTCCAAGATGGCGTAGTAGTGCAGTTGTGTTTTTATCGTATGTCTGTAAATAGCCTGTAAATACCCTATTTTTCTGTATTTTTCGTACATATTTCCATATCAGACTTTTCATCCTTCTACAAAATATACTTTCCTGCAACCCGCCTCACTCAATGTGGAACGGATTCTATTATTGACTTACCTTTATCTAGAATCTAGAATCTCCAGTTGAAACTAGCTAGCCAGCTAGCCAGCTAACTAGCTACTTGCTATTAGCCTCAGCTAGCGGTATTTCACCCAGAACATTGGATTTTTTCTGCGGGATTAATTTTAATTACTGGACATTAATCACCGGATATTCGGCCAGTCTGCACAGCGCGTTATCGACCCAGAACATATCAGTTTTTCCGCCGGAATCACTGAATCACTGGACCTTTAACTCCGGATTCATCGCTATCAGCTAGCTACAACAAAACGGACGCTGTGGTCTGGCTAATCATCCTGAGCTAGGCCCATCTCCCGGCTATCTATCTCTCTGTCAACCGGACGGGACCACCTAATGTTGACACGGAGCGCCGCCGATCCTACACGACTGGTCTGCTGACGAAATCGTCTGATGTGGTTACGACGTTAACCACGAAGATTCCATCCATCTGCTAGCCCCGGCCCGCTAGCACACGCTAGCCGTGGCCTCTTACTCACTAGTTTACCACCGGACCTTATGATAACTCAGCTATACAGCTGATGTCTGCTGGACTGTTCCTTTTTACGGTACTACATCCTGTTTATGATTAGCCTCAGCCCAAACATGGTTAGTTTATTGTTGTTTCGGTTATTTCTAATTTTACTATATCACTGTAGACCCCCAGCCTAGCTAAACCTGCCTTAGATAGCTCCTTTGCCCTCCCCCTATACACGCGGAGACCGACTCAATTGATGCCTCCAGCGATGCTATCTCTTTCATTGTTACCCAACGCTTAGGTTTACCTCCACTTTACTCATATCCTTCCATATCCTTGTCTGTACATAATGCCCTGAATCTTTTCTATAACACCCGGAAATCTGCCCCCTTTATTCTATGTACCCAACGCACTAGAAGACCAGTTCTTAAAGCCTTTAGCCGTATCCTTATTCTAGTCCTCCTCTGTTCCTCTGGTGATGTAGAGGCTAACCCAGGCCCTGCAGCCCTCAGTATCACTCCTACTCCCCAGGCGCTATCATTTGATGACTTCTGTAATCGCAAAAGTCTTGGTTTCTTGCACATAAATATCAGAAGTCTACTTCCTAAGTTTGAGTTATTCACTGCGTTAGCACACTCTGCCAAACCTGATGTTCTAGCAGTGTCTGAATCCTGGCTCAGGAAGGCCACCAAAAATTCTGAAATTTCCATCCCCAACTATAACATTTTCCGTCTAGATAGAACTGCCAAAGGGGGTGGAGTTGCAATCTACTGTAGAGATAGCCTGCAGAGCTCTATCATACTATCCAGGTCTGTGCCCAAACAGTTTGAGCTTCTACTTCTAAAAATCCACCTTTCCAGAAATAAGTCTCTCACTGTTGCCGCTTGCTACAGACCCCCTCAGCCCCCAGCTGTGCCCTGGACACCATATGTGAATTGATTGCCCCCATTTATCCTCAGAGTTTGTACTGCTTGGTGACCTAAATTGGGATATGCTTAATACCCCAGCCATCCTACAATCCAAGCTAGATGCCCTCAACCTCACGCAAATTATCAACGAACCTACCAGGTACAACCCTAAATCCGTAAACATGGGTACCCTCATAGATATCATCCTGACTAACATACCCTCTAAATACACCTCAGCTGTCTTCAACCAGGATCTCAGCGATCACTGCCTTATTGCCTGCGTCCACCCCTCATCACTGTCAAACGCTCCCTAAAACACTTTAGCGAGCATGCCTTCCTAATTGACCTGGCCCAGGTATCCTGGATGGATATAGATCTCATTCCGTCAGTAGAGGATGCCTGGTTGTTCCTTAAAAGTAATTTCCTCTCAATCTTAAATAAACATGCCCCATTCAAAAAATACAGAACTAAGAACCGATATAGCCCCTGGTTCTCCTCAGACTTGACTGCCCTTGACCAGCACAAAAACATCCTGTGGCGTACAGCATTAGCATCAAATAGCCCCCCGCAATATGCAACTTTTCAGGGAAGTTAGGAACCAATATACACAAGCAGTCAGGAAAGCAAAGGCTAACTTTTTTCAAACAGAAATTTGCATCCTGTAGCACTAACTCCAAAAAGTTTTGGGACACTGTAAAGTCCATGGAGAATAAGAGCACTTCCTCCCAGCTGCCCACTGCACTGAGGCTAGGAAACACTATCACCACCCGATAAATCTACAATAATCGAGAATTTCAACAAGCATTTTGCTACAGCTGGCCATGCTTTCCATCTGGCTACCACTAACCCGGCCACCAACTCTGCACCCTCTGCTGCAACTTGCCCATGCCCCCCCCGCTTCTCCTTCACACAAATTCAGACAGCTGATGTTTTGAAAGCGCTGCAAAATCTGGACCCCTACAAATCAGCTGGGCTAGACAATCTGGACCCTTTCTTTCTAAAACTAGCCGCCGAAATTGTCGCTACCCCTATTACTAGTCTGTTCAACCTCTCTTTCATAACGTCTGAGATCCCCAGAGATTGGAAAGCTGCCGCGGTCATCCCCCTCTTCAAAGGGGGTGACACTCTAGATCCAAACTGCTACAGACCTATATCCATCCTGCCCTGCCTTTCGAAAGTATTTGAAAGCCAAGTTAACAAACAGATCACCGACCATTTCGAATACCACCGTACCTTCTCCGCTATGCAATCCGGTTTCCGAGCTGGTCACGGGTGCACTTCAGCCACGCTCAAGGTCATAAACGATATTATAACCGCAATTGATAATAGACAGTACTGTGCAGCCGTCTTCATCGACCTGGCCAAGGCTTTCGACTCTGTCAACCACCGCATTCTTATTGGCAGACTAAATAGCCTTGGTTTCTCAAATGACTGCCTCGCCTGGTTCACCAACTACTTCTCAGACAGAGTTCAGTGTGTCAAATCGGAGGGCCTGTTGTCTGGACCTATGGCAGTCTCTATGGGGGTGCCACAGGGTTCAATTCTTGGGCCGACACTTTTCTCCGTGTATATCAATGATGTCGCTCTTGCTGCTGGTGACTCTCAGATCCACCTCTACGCAGACGACACCATTTTGTATACATCTGGCCCTTCATTGGACACTGTGTTAACAAACCTCCAAACGAGCTTCAATGCCATACAACAATCCTTCAGTAGCCTCCAACTGCTCTTAAACACTAGTAAAACTAAATGCATGCTTTTCAATCGAACGCTGCTGGCACCCGCCCACCCGACTAGAATCACCACTCTCGACGGGTCTGACCTAGAGTATGTGGACAACTACAAATACCTAGGTGTCTGGTTAGACTGTAAACTCAACTTCCAGACTCACATAAAGAATCTCCAATCCAAAGTTAAATCTAGAATCGGCTTCCTATTTCGCAACAAAGCCTCCTTCACTCATGCTGCCAAACATGCCCTCGTAAAACTGACTATCCTACCGATCCTTGACTTCGGCGATGTCATTTACAAAATAGCCTCCAACACTCTACTCAGCAAATTGGATGTAGTCTATCACAGTGCCATCCGTTTTGTCTCCAAAGACCCATACACTACCCACCACTGTGACCTGTACGCTCTTGTTGGCTGGTCCTCACTACATGTTCGTCGTCAAACCCACTGGCTCCAGGCCATCTATAAATCACTGCTAGGCAAATCCCCGCCTTATCTTAGCTCATTGGTCACCATAGCAGCACCCACCCGTAGTCTGCGCTCCAGCAGGTATATCTCACTGGTCATTCCCAAAGCCAACACCTCCTTTGGCCGCCATTCCTTCCAGTTCTCTGCTGCCAATGACTGGAACGAATTGCAAAAATCTCTGAAGCTGGAGACTCTTATCTCCCTCAATAACTTTAAGCATCAGTTGTCAGAGCACCTTACCGATCATTGCACCTGTACACAGCCCATCTGAAATTAGCCCACCCAACTACCTCATCCCTATATTGTTATTTATTTTGCTCTTTTGCACCCCAGTATCTCTATTTGCACATAATCTCTTGCACATCTAGCATTCCAGTGTTAATACTATTGTAATTATTCTGCACTATAGCCTATTTATTGCCTTACCTCCATAACTTGCTACATTTGCACACACTGTATATATATTTTCTGTTGTATTTTTGACTTTGTTTTTTTTAAGCCATATGTAACTCTGTGTTGTTTTTATTGCACTGCTTTGCTTTATCTTGGCCAGGTCGCAGTTGTAAATGAGAACCTGTTCTCAACTGGTTTACCTGGTTAAATAAAGGTGGAAAAAAAAATAAAAAAATTAACAAACAAACAAACCAAAATAAAGGCAAAGTCTTCTCATGCTTTGTTGATTTCAAAAAAGATTTTGACTCAATTTGGCATGAGGGTCTGCTATACAAATTGTTGGAAAGTGGTGTTGGGGGGGAAAACATACGACATTATAAAATCCATGTACACAAACAACAAGTGTTTGGTTCAAATTGGCAAAAAACACACACATTTCTTTCCCCATGGCCGTGGGGTGAGACAGGGATGCAGCTTAAGCCCCACCCCCTTCAACAAATATATCAACAAATTGGCGAGGGCACTATAACAGTCTGCAGCACCCGGCCTCACCTTACTAGAATCTGAAATCAAATGTGACCCATTTCAGGAAACTAGGCGTATATCGCAAGTCACAACTTCACAGGAGAACCATTTTAATGTTTTGTTTTTGTATTTTTTATCAAAATGTGTTTTTTGGCAGATATGCCTTCTGGAACATGTGAACTTTCATGTGCCTTAATATCAAACGTGTATGCCATCTGTAAATATGAATACAATTGTTAAATTACGAGCCTTGTTGGTTAAGCCACAGACAGCAACCTTCCCACTAGCCATGATTGGCTGAGGTAATGAGTGGGCTGGACAGGCCGAGAGAGGAGTTCAGATTGGTCTGCCATATAGAAGGCTTCTGTCAGTCTGTGTTGGTAATCCTGTCGAACACGGCTTTTACAAAAATGTATTGTGTAGTGGAGCTGCATAAGTGTTGCTCTCCACTTTCTGGAGGATCGAGTTTTCAAATCAATGGAATTAGAGTATGATAGTATAGTATGATTACATCTTCAAACTAAGTCAACTGTGGCATGGCATCCGAGGGAGATGTGTCCATCATGCATGATGATGTATATGGGTAAGATAGTCTAGCTAGCTACATTTTCAGATATTTGCTACATAAGACCAAATCCAGGTGGTGAGTCACAAATGTCTACTGTTTGCTGATGATCTGGTGCTTCTGTCCCCAACCAAGGAGGGCCTACAGCAGCACCTAGATCTTCTGCACAGATTCTGTCAGACCTGGGCCCTGACAGTAAATCTCAGTAAGACAAAAATAATGGTGTTCCAAAAAAGGTTCAGTTGCCAGGACCACAAATACAAATTCCATCTAGACACCGTTGCCCTAGAGCACACAAAAAACTATACCATACCTCGGCCTAAACATCAGCGCCACAGGTAACTTCCACAAAGCTATGAACGATCTGAGAGGCAAAGCAAGAAGGGCCTTCTATGCTATCAAAAGGAACATAAAATTCGACATACCAATTAGGATCTGGCTAAAAATACTTGAATCAGTTATAGAACCCATTGTCCTTTATGGTTGTGAGTTCTGGGGTCCGCTCACCAACCAAGAATTCACAAAATGGGACAAACACCAAATTGAGACTCTGCATGCAGAATTCTGCAAAAATATCCTCAGTGTACAACATAAAACCAAATAATGCATGTAAAGCAGAATTAGGCCGATACCTGCTAATTATCAAAATCCAGAAAAGTGCCGTTAAATTCTACAACCACCTAAAAGGAAACGATTCCCAAACCTTCCATAACAAAGCCATCACCTACAGAGAGATGCACCTGGAGAAGAATCCCCTAAGCAAGCTAGTCCTGGGGCTCTGTTCACAAACACAACAGACCTCACAGAGCCCCAGGACAGCAACACACTTAGACCCAACCAAATCATAATAATACAAAAAGATGATTACTTGACACATCGGAAAGAATTAACAAAAAAACAGAACAAACTAGAATGCTATTTGGCCCTAAACAGAGAGTACACAGTGGCAGAATACCTGAACACTGTGACTGACCCAAACTTAAGGAAAGCTTTGACTATGTACAGACTCAGTGAGCATAGCCTTGCTATTGAGAAAGGCCGCTGTAGGCAGACCTGGCTCTCAAGAGAAGACAGGCTATGTGCACACTGCCCACAAAATGAGGTGGAAACTGAGCTGCACTTCCTAACTTCCTGCCAAATGTATGACCATATTAGAGACACATACTTCCCTCAGATTACACAAACCCACAAAGAATTCGAAAAACAATCCCAATTTTGATAAACTCCCATATTTATTGGGTGAAATACCACAGTGTGCAATCACAGCAGCAAGATTTGTCACTTGTTGCCACAAGAAAAGGGCAACCAGTGAAGAACAAACACCATTGTAAATACAACCCATATTTATGTTGATTTATTATCCTTTTTATACTTTAACTATTTGCACATCATTATAACACTGTATATAGACATAATATGACATTTGAAATGTCTTTATCCTTTTGGAACTTTTGTGTAATGTTTACTGTACATTTTTTATTGTTTATTTCACTTTTGTTTATTATCTATTTCACTTGCTTTGGCAATGTAAACATATGTTTCCCATGCCAATAAAGCCCCTTAAATTGAAATCGAATTGAAATCGAAAATTGAATTGAGAGAGAGAGAGAGAGAGAGAGAGAGAGAGATAGATAGATAGATAGAGAGATGGGGGGGAAGAGAGAGAGCCAGGGAAGGACAGTGTGTATTTGAGAAAGTACGTGTCTGTGCGTGCATGCCTGCCTGCCAGCAATGTATGTGTGTAGAGTACTCTTTCTAAGTCAGATATACAAGCCCAATAGAATGTGAATGACAGTCTAACCATTTAAAGTGTGTATCAGGTGAGGTTGAGTCTGAATTCCATTTACCCTGGAGGAGATAGAAAATGCATGTGCAGAATACTGCTACTGTGACTGTCACAGTTCCATCTCTCTGAGGTGCTGCATCTTACAGATCTGGAATTGACGTGACATGCATTATATCATTAGGTGTTGAAATCAGGAGCATTCAGATTTACCTGTGAAATCGTAGCTTAGTAGTCCTTGGTCTTCCTGACTAAGTGTGGTAATGATCTCTTTACCTTTAGTGTGTGTGTGTGAGATGTGATGACTCCGTTATATGATTCCAGTCACGCTGCCAGTGTCTGTCGTCTCACGCTGCAATATCAGCCGTCTCCATCTTCAAGCCTCTCTATCTCTGAATCAACAGGGAGGGATCAGGGTGTGTGTGTGTCTGTGTGACTGAGTGAGTATGTATGCAGGTGTGTGTGTGTGATATTCAGAGAGGTGTAGGATGTAGAAGCCATCCAGAGCTCCCAATCTCCACAGTTCATCCCAGAGATGGATTTAGGGACCAGATCAGTATTTTGTTTGATGTTCTCAGGGGGACTGGCAGGGACAGCTAACTCCCTCTGCTTTCTCATCAAACACCTGCTAAAGAGATGGTTATCGCCAAGAAGACAGGGGATTTCAGAGCAGTGTGTGTGTGTGTGTGTGTGTGCTGCCCTAAAGCCAGAGCAGACAGGATATTAGTTGTCACCCCAGAGGATAGGGCAGGACTGTGGGGATCTTAGCTGATCAATAAATAAAGGTTTTGTCCTCTGGTGTCCCTGTGGGTCACCCCACTTCCCTCCTCCTTTCTCATCCTCTCTTCCTCACTCCTTCCCTCTCTTCCCCTCTACCCCTCCCCCTGCCCGGAGTAGTGTCCCAAACAGCCACCTGGGGTGGGTAGTAGTGCATTTTGAGTGTCCTTTGTTGTCCCTGTGTGTGTGTGTGTGTGTGTGTGTGTGTGTGTGTGTGTGTGTGTGTGTGTGTGTGTGTGTGTGTGGTCCTTGTGTGTGTCCCGTCGGCAGATGTCTAGGCTGAGCTAAAAGCTCCGTGGCCTCAGGCAGTCCTTCCCTCCTTAACGGAGCATGACGACTTCACAGGGACGGAGGGATGGAGGGATGGAGGGAGGAGAAGGTAGACAATGAGAGAAAGTGGTAAGAGAAGGAAAGAGAGATGTTGTGGTGTCTGTCTGTGGGATGTGGTTTGGGAATACTGTGAAGGACAAGGATCTGAATGTCAATTGGCAAAATTGTCCACCTTCCAAAAAGTACCATCAACCAACACTCCTACTCAGTCTGATGGAGAGGAGAGGAGCACATAGGAGAAAACTGTGAAAATGAGGGGAGAGAAGAGAGGGAGGGAGCAGCAGAGATTTCTCCAGCAATCAGACCAACACTCCACTCCACACAAGTGGAGTCAGTGTTAACTCAACCACTCAGCTACAGCACACACACACACAAACATGTAGGGACACCCTCATGCATGGACACACACACACACACACACACACACACACACACACACACACACACACACACACACACACACACACACACACACACACACTGGGCTTACTACCAAGATGGACTACAGCATCCAGCCACCCTTTATTCTAGTCTAGACCCAGTCATCCATATTGTGTGAAGATTGTTTGTCTGTGTGTGTGCGTGCGTGCCGTGTTGTTGAGGGCTGCTGAGAGCACTGCTGTGTGTATTCCTTCTCTTTGCTGCTCACTCTAGCCTGTATAATCACCACTCTGGGCCCTCTCCTCTTCAAACCCACTAACAGTTTTTAACCACTCATTAAAAACACCCCATCAGATCTCCTTGGTTAGATTGCTGGGACCAGCTTGCACCCAGAAACAGCCCAGAATAATTCAGCTGAAAGCAGAAAACAGATATCAATGAAGTTGCCACTACCAGTGTTTCCCCCCTCTTATGGTTAAGGTTAGGATATGGAGAGGCTATAGCAGGTTCTAGATCAGTGCCCAAGGGAGGAACCTCTCCCTTCTAGAGTGCTGGTTCCATTACTGTTATCTGTCAGAATGTGTCAGAGTTCTGAGTTCCAATTACAGGAGCAGAGAGAGGAGGAGAGAGGAAGAGAGAGGAAGAGAGAGGAGGAGAGAGAAAGAGAGAGTAGGAGAGAGAAAGAGAGAGGAGGAGAGAGAAAGAGAGAAGAGGAGAGCGAAAGAGAGAGGCGGAGAGAGAAAGAGAGAGGAGGCAAAGGGAGGAATAGAGAAGAATAGAGAGGAAGAGGTGTGCACTGATGGGTGACTCACCCCGAGGATTCACAATGGGCCACAATGTTCCACAGCGCTGCACACAGAAATGGAAGGGTCTGTACTGACTGCACACATGGGACAGATTTTACTCTGATACGACAATTAGTCCCGTGCGATTGACAGAAAACTCTCATTCCATGAGACAGACGTGTCTTGTTCAGTTGTGGTTTGGTTGATTGCTAAATGCACAACACCTGGTTGTAGCTCCTCATCTAGTAATGAGATACCGTAAAGAAACCATCTGGTTCAACAACATTTCTGCACTGATCTTTAAAGTGATGTACCTGCATCTGCAGGAGTCATGTTCCATTGCAACAACCAGGTGTTTAAAAAAAACGAATTGTCGTCTTGTCTTGTCATATCTTCATCTAAATCAAATCAATCAAACTTTATTTGTCACATGCTTTGTGAACAACAGGTGTGGACTAACAGTGAGATGCGTACTTACAGGCCCTTCCCAACAATGCAGAGAGAAATAAAATAGAGAAATAATAGAAAAGTTAAACACGTAATAACAAAAGTAATAATAGATACACGAATAACGATAACTTGGCTATATACACGGGGTACCAGTACCGAGTTGATATGCAGGGGTGTGAGGTCATTGAGGTAGATATAAAGTGACAGATAGTAAACAGTAGCAGCAGTGTATGTGATGAGTCAAACATTTTTGTGCAAAATGGGTGTTATGGCTTGGGGGTATAAGCTGTTCAGGGTCCAAGCAGTTGCCATACCAAGCAGTGATACAGGCAGTCAAGATGCTCTCAATGGTGCAGCTGTATAACTATTTCAGGAACTGAGGGCCCATGACAAGTCTTTTCAACCTCCTGAGGGGGAAGAGGCGGTGTCGTGCCTTCTTCACGACTGTGTTGGTGTGTTTGGACCATGATAAATTGTTTGTGATGTTGACACTGAGGAACATGAAGCTCTCGACCCACTCCACTACAGCCACGTCGATGTGAATGGGGGCGTGCTCAGCCCTCCATTTCCTGTAGTCCACAATCAGCTCCTTTGTCTTGCTGACATTGAGGGAGAGGTTGTTGTCCTGGCACAACACTGCCAGGTCTCTGACCTCCCTATAGGCTCTCTCATCGTCATCGATGATCAGGCCTATCACCGTCGTGTCGTCGACAAACTTAATGACGGTGTTGGAGTTGTGCCATGCAGTCATTGGTGAACAGGGAGTAGAGGAGGGGACTAAGCACGCACCCCTGAGGTTCCCCCGTGTTGATGGTCAGCGTGGTGGATGTGTTGTTGCCTAGAGTACCGTCAACACCTAGGGGCATTCCATCAGGAAGTCCAGGATCCAGTTGCAGAGGGAGGTGTTCAGTTCCAGGGTCCTAGCTTAGTGATGAGTTTGGAAGGCACTATGGTGTTGAACGCTGAGCTGTAGTCAATGAACATCATTCTCACGTAGGTGTTCCTTTTGTCCAAGTGGGAAAGGGCAGTGTAGAGTGCAATAGAGATTGCATCATCTGTGGATCTGTTGGGGAGGCATGCGAATTGGAGTGGGTCCAGGGTTTCTGGGATGATGGTGTTGATGTGAGCCATGACCAGCCATTCAAAGCATTTCATGACTACAGATGTGAGTGTTATGGGGCGATAGTCATTTAGACAGGTTACCTTGGCATTCTTGGGCACAGGGACTATGGTAATCTGCTTGAAACATGTAGGTAACACAGAGTGGGTCAGGGAGAGGTTGAAAATATCAGTGAAGACACTTGCTAGCTAGTCAGCGCATGCTCTGAGTACGCGTCCAGTAATCCATCTGGCCCTGCAGCCTTGTGAATGTTAATCTGTTTAAAGGTCTTATTCACATTGGCTATGGAGAGTGTGATCACACAGTTGTCCGCAACATCTAGTGCTCTCACGCATGGTTTAGTGTTGCTTTCCTCGATGCGAGCATAGAAGGCATTTAGCTCATCTGGTCGGCTCACGTCACTGTGCAGCTCATGGCTGGGTTTCCCTTTGTAATCCGTGATAGTTTGCAAGCCCTGCCACATCCAACAAGCATCAGAGCCGGTGTAGTAGGAGTCGATCTTAGTCCTGTATTGACGCTTTGTCTGTTTGTTTGTTTGTCGGAGGACATAGCGGGATTTCTTATAAGCGTCCGGGTTAGTGTCCCGCTCCTTGAAAGCAGCAGCTCTAGCATTTTAGCTCAGTGCGGATGTTGCCTGTGGCTTCTGGTTGGGATATGTACATATGGTCACTGTGGGGACGTAATCGTAGATTTACTTATTAATGAAGCCGGTGACTGATGTGGTAAACTCCTTAGTGCCAACGGATGAGTCCCAGAACATGTGCCAGTCTGTGCTAGCGAAACAGTCCTGTACCTTTGTATCCGCTTCATCAGACCACTTCCGCATTGAGCACGTCATTGGTACTTCCTGTTTGAGTTTTTGCTTGTAAGCAGGAATCAGGAGGATAGCGTTATAGTCAGATTTGCCAAATGGAGGGCGAGGGAGAGATTTGTATGCGTCTCTGTGTGTGGAGTAGTATGGTCTACAGCTTATCATGAGGTATTCTAACTCAGGAGAGCAGAACCTTAAGATTTCCTTAAAATTAGAGATTGCACACCAGCTGTTGTTAACAAAGAGACACACACCACCCCTCCTGAGTCTACTCGACGCTGCCATTCTGTCCTGCCAATGCATAGAAAAACCAGCTAGATGTGTATTCTCTATGTCCTTGTTCAGTCAAATTTCTGAGAAACATAAGATATTACAGTTATTCAGGTTCCGTTGATAGGATAATCTTTAACGGAGCTCATCCAGTTTGTTCTCCAGTGATTGTATATTCACCACTAGAACAGAGGGTAGAGGGGGTTTATTTACTTGCCTGCGTAGTTTCATCAGGGTGCCCCCACGTCGGCCTCTATATCGCAGTCTCTTTCTCTTCCGAGTGTTGGGGATTAGGGCCTGGTCTGCGGTGAGCAGTATATCTCTCTGCCCTGCTCGGTTTCTGTCTGTAACCGAAAGGTCACTGGTTCAAACACTGGTGTCTCATGGGGACATGGGATATACAAAAAACACATTTCCATTACACACTTGTGTATTAACAGAACAAATATAAGCACCCCTAAAATAGTATTATTTATTGCTATCTTTCGCTCTGTATGCCCCCCTCTCTTTCTCTCCTTCTCCCTCTCCCTCTCCCAATCCCCCCTCTCTCTCGTCATACCTCTATCTCTCCCAGCTCCCCCCTCTTCCTTCCTTCCTTCCTTCCCTCTCTCTCTCTCTCTCTCTCTCTCTCTCTCTCTCTCTCTCTCTCTCTCTCTCTCTCTCTCTCTCTCTCTCTCTCTCTCTCTCTCTCTCTCTCTCTCTCTCTCTCTCTCTCTCTCTCTCTCTCTCTCTCTCTCTCTCTCTCTCTCTCTCTCTCTCTCTCTCTCTCTCTCTCTCATTCTGCTGTGTGTTTAATAACAGTAGTATCCAGTGAAATGTCAGAAGGTGACAGTTTGGGGAGAGAGGGAGAGCACAGAGGGAGAACACAGACTGACAGAGTAGATTATGTTAGCCGGGGTCTGTCGGGGGGGATTCTGCCATGGAGTAACTTGTTCCTGGTCTGTAAACAAGCCTAATAGGCTGTGAGCTGTCTGGAGACGTTCCGACAGATGTGCTAGATCTAATTCTACCTTCTATGCCAGCTTCCGAAGAAAGTTCTATTGATGTTTCTAAAAGTCATTGGACCTTTATTGGATTTGAAGAGAATAATACACTTGATCAAT
Source organism: Coregonus clupeaformis (assembly GCF_020615455.1). Lineage (NCBI taxonomy): Eukaryota > Metazoa > Chordata > Actinopteri > Salmoniformes > Salmonidae > Coregonus > Coregonus clupeaformis. The sequence goes on from NC_059203.1 coordinate 27,361,376, forward strand.
TAATACCCTCTCATTGCTTTCCACGTTCGGGTTGGACTATATTGTGTTTTGAGTTCTTTTTTGCCATACATTGCTGAATTTATATTAGGTGGAAATGTGTTTAGTGAGTCTGCGTGTTTGGCCAGTGTTTCCAGCTGAGAGAGAGCAAGAGAGAAAGGGAAGGAGATAGAGAGAAAAGGAAGGAGATAGAGAGCAGGGACGGAGGGAATATAAGAAGGTAAGAGACGACATTGTTAAGGGTTTGCTCCCTCTCCCTCTCCCTCTCCCTCTCCCTCTCTCCCTCTCCCTCCCCTCGGGCTAGTATTTATTCTGTAACACACCCCAGCTCTAGTGGGGTGTGTTTTTTTTTTTTAGTGTTGGTCCACAATGCTTCAATCCAGAGACATTAGAGACCCTGTACTGTTAGGATGTTCAGAAGAATAGATACGTCTGCTTGTAATTCTGTATTTCTTTTTGTTCTCCACAGGCACTGCTAAGCCACTTCTCATTTCCTCCTGGTGTGGTGCTGATCTGGTTCTGATCCTGTTCGGTCCAGTTCTGATCGGAGTGTGAGAATGGTCCGTTTGCTGTTTCTGTTGAGCCTCAGCTCCTTAGCTCTGAGCTACGTTTTCGGTAAGGTTTTTCTATTTTTTCTTATATCTTCTGTTACCTCTCCTCTCCTCTCCTCTCCTCCAGTCTTCTCATCTCTTCTCTTTCCCCTGTGTTCCAATGTCAGATACTTTCCTCCTCACATCACCTTCTGTCAGTTCTCCTCTCACGCCCACTTCATCAGTCAGAACCTTTCGATACTACCAATGAATGTGGCTCCTGTCAGTCCTGGCCTGTGAATTGGATAAAAGGGCATTTTCCATAGGAATGGTATTCACTGCCTGAATTTACTAGTAAATTAAGATGGACTTCAGCTCCAGGTTCTTCCCCCATCAAAATGAACACATCCACTATCTCAGTCTCCGTTATTAAAATCACCCTCTCCCCTCTCCTTCCTTCACCTCTCCCCTGCCCATGCAACCTATTTCTGGTATGGTGCTTCCCTAGCCAGCCACTGCCTCTCACACCAGACACACACTCATCATGTCCATGTGTGTTATCAGACAAATGGTTGGGTGGGGTGGGTTTGGGGGATTGAGTGTGTGAGAGTGTGAGTCTGGAGTTCCAAAACTAGTGGATCTGCAGATCTTGGGGGCTTCAGGCCAGATTAAAATGTTATGCTGTTTTTTTATACCAGCGGGCGGAAGGGATTTGATTTTCTTGAGATGTCTTTTTTCTTATTTTTTTCATTTGACGACAGAGTTGAAATAATTCAGCGATCTCATGAATGATAAATTAAGATGTGTTGTAGCGTTCCTTTGTTGAAATTAAAAAAGCTTTTCCACTGTAGCCAAGCGCGCAGTCACGCATAGTCGATCCCTGTGGATAGCACACAGTCCATGAAATTGTAATTACTAGCTCCGTCAACACTCTGTTGGTCAGTTGATGAAGTGAATCACACACACACGCACACACACATACACACACACACACATACTATACACACACCAGCCGCAAGACTCGGGACTCGGCTTTGACTGAGACTGATGACTTGAAATGATCTGTCCAGGTTTTGTTACGTTTTGTCATTCATTTTGTGGCACAGAGTCTCCGTGGATTACTCTCCACGCAGTCAGAGACAGTATCGCACTTGCAAAAAAAACAGATTGACTAGTGAAACACACACATTCGGCACTATGATTGGACCAGCAAACTGTCAATCAACACAGGTCGGGTGATCTAGCACAGTGAGAAGGTTTTGGGGAGTGTGAAACTGAATGGGAAAAACATATATTTTTTCATACAGTGGCTTGCGAAAGTATTCACCCCCCTTGGCATTTTTCCTATTTTGTTGCCTTACAACCTGGAATTAAAATGGATTTTGGGGTTTTTTGTATCATTTGATTTACACAACATGCCTACCACTTTGAAGATGCAAAATCATTTTTTGTGTGAAACAAACAAGAAATAAGACAAAAAAAACAGAAAACTTGACCGTGCATAACTATTGACCCCCCCCCCAACGTCAAAAGTTTGTAGAGCCACCTTTTTCAGCAATTACAGCTGCAAGTCTCTTGGGGTATGTCTCTATAAGCTTGGCACATCTAGCCACTGGGATTTTTGCAAATTCTTCAAGGCAAAACTGCTGCAGCTCCTTCAAATTGGATGGGTTCCACTGGTGTACAGCAATCTTTAAGTCATACCACAGATTCTCAATTGGATTGAGGTCTGGGCTTTGACTAGGCCATTCCAAGACATTTAAATGTTTCCCCTTAAACCACTTGAGTGTTGCTTTAGCAGTATGCTTAGGGTCATTGTCCTGCTGGAAGGTGAACCTCCGTCCCAGTCTCAAATCTCTGGAAGACTGAAACAGGTTTCCCTCAAGAATTTCCCTGTATTTAGCGCCGTCCATCATTCCTTCAATTCTGACCAGTTTCCCAGTCCCTGCCGATGAAAAACATCCCCACAGCATGATGCTGCCACCATAATGCTTCACTGTGGGATGGTGTTCTCGGGGTGATGAGAGGTGTTGCGTTTGCGCCAGACATAGCTTTTTCCTTGATGGCCAAAAAGCTCAATTTTAGTCTCATCTGACCAGAGTACCTTCTTCCATATGTTTGGGGAGTCTCCCACATGCCTTTTGGCGAACACCAAATGTGTTTGCTTATTTTTTTCTTTAAGCAATGTCTTTTTTCTGGCCACTCTTCCTTAAAGCCCAGCTCTGTGAAGTGTACGGCTTAAAGTGGTCCTATGGACAGATACTCCAATCTCCGCTGTGTAGCTTTGCAGCTCCTTCAGGGTTATCTTTGGTCTCTTTGTTGCCTCTCTGATTAATGCCCTCCTTGCCTGGTCCGTGAGTTTTGGTGGGCGGCCCTCTCTTGGCAGGTTTGTTGTGGTGCCATATTCTTTCAATTTTTTTATAATGGATTTAATGGTGCTCCGTGGGATGTTCAAAGTTTCGGATATTCTTTTATAACGCAACCCTGATCTGTACTTCTCACACAACTTTGTCCCTGACCTGTTTGGAGAGCTCCTTGGTCTTCATGGTGCCGCTTGCTTGGTGGTGCCACTTGCTTAGTGGTGTTGCGGACTCTGGGGCCTTTCAGAACAGGTGTATTTATACTGAGATCGTGTGACAGATCATGTGACACTTAGATTGCACACAGGTGGACTTTATTTAACTAATTATGTGACTTCTGAAGGTAATTGGTTGCACCAGATCTTATTTAGGGGCTTCATAGCAAAGGGGGTGAATACATATGCACGCACCACTTTACCGTTATTTTTTATTTTTTATGTTTTGAAACAAGTTATTGTTTTCATTTCTCTTCACCAATTTTGACTATTTTGTGTATGTCCATTACATGAAATCCAAATAAAAATCCATTTAAATTACAAGTTGTAATGCAACAAAATAGGAAAAACGCCAAGGGGGATGAATAGTTTTGCAAGGCACTGTACATACACTGCTCCAAAAAATTAAGGGAACACTAAAATAACACATCCTAGATCTGAATGAATGAAATAATCTTATTAAATACTTTTTTCTTTACATAGTTGAATGTGCTGACAACAAAATCACACAAAAATTATCAATGGAAATCAAATGTATCAACCCATGGAGGTCTGGATTTGTAGTCACCCTCTAAATTAAAGTGGAAAACCACACTACAGGCTGTTCCAACTTTGATGTAATGTCCTTAAAACAAGTCAAAATGAGGCTCAGTAGTGTGTGTGGCCTCCACGTGCCTGTATGACCTCCCTACAACGCCTGGGCATGCTCCTGATGAGGTGGCGGATGGTCTCCTGAGGGATCTCTTCCCAGACCTGGACTAAAGTCAGTGGTGCAACGTGGCGTTGGTGGATGGAGCGAGACATGATGTCCCAGATGTGCTCAATTGGATTCAGGTCTGGGGAACGGGCGGGCCAGTCCATAGCATCAATGCCTTCCTCTTGCAGGAACTGCTGACACACTCCAGCCACATGAGGTCTAGCATTGTCTTGCATTAGGAGGAGCCCAGGGCCAACCGCACCAGCATATGGTCTCACAAGGGGTCTGAGGATCTCATCTCGGTACCTAATGGCAGTCAGGCTACCTCTGGCGAGCACATGGAGGGCTGTGCGGCCCCCCAAATAAATGCCACCCCACACCATGACTGACCCCTGCCAAACCGGTCATGCTGGAGGATGTTGCAGGCAGCAGAACGTTCTCCACGGCTTCTCCAGACTCTGTCACGTCTGTCACGTGCTCAGTGTGAACCTGCTTTCATCTGTGAAGAGCACAGGGCGCCAGTGGCGAATTTGCCAATCTTGGTGTTCTCTGGCAAATACCAAACGTCCTGCACGGTGTTGGGCTGTAAGCACAACCCCCACCTGTGGACGCCGGGCCCTCATACCACCCTCATGGAGTCTGTTTCTGACCGTTTGAGCAGACACATGCACATTTGTGGCCTGCTGGAGGTCATTTTGCAGGGCTCTGGCAGTGCTCCTCCTGCTCCTCCTTGCACAAAGGCGGAGGTAGCAGTCCTGCTGCTGGGTTGTTGCCCTCCTACGGCCTCCTCCACGTCTCCTGATGTACTGGCCTGTCTCCTGGTAGCGCCTCCATGCTCTGGACACTACGCTGACAGACACAGCAAACCTTCATGCCACAGCTCGCATTTATGTGCCATCCTGGATGAGCTGCACTACCTGAGCCACTTGTGTGGGTTGTAGACTCTGTCTCATGCTACCACTAGAGTGAAAGCACCGCCAGCATTCAAAAGTGACCAAAACATCAGCCAGGAAGCATAGGAACTGAGAAGTGGTCTGTGGTCACCACCTGCAAAACCAGTCCTTTATTGGGGTTGTCTTGCTAATTGCCTATATTTTCCACCTGTAGTCTATTCCATTTGCACAACAGCATGTGAAATGTATTGTCAATCAGTGTTGCTTCCTAAGTGGACAGTTTGATTTCACAGAAGTGTGATTGACTTGGAGTTACATTGTGTTGTTTAAGTGTTCCTTTTATTTTTTTGAGCAGTGTATTTTAATAGGCTACATATAGCCTACCATTTGTATTTGATATGTATACCTTTGCTTATTCGATCTGGTCACTAACATAGGCCTAAGGCATTGCACCAAATTATTTGTTTCAAAAACATCTAATCTGTGCTTCAGAAGCAAAAAGGTTACTTATGAAGCTTGCATTTGGAATTTGATGTAAAAATGTATTATTACATAATCTAAATGTGTTGTAGACAAAATAATGAAAAGTGCTGTCTGGTAGCCTTAATAAATAGACAAAGATTTGTAGTTGAACAAGTCATTGCCTGTATAGATTATTTTTCTTGACTCGACTCGACTTGCTCTTAGAATGCACAACTTGGATTTGACTCGACTCGACCCATTCTACTTGGGACTCGACTTGAGATTCGGACCTTGTGACTTGAGACTTGCTTGTGACTTGAATAATAGTGACTTGGTCCCACCTCTGACACACACACACACACACACACACACATACAAATATACACATAAAAATTACCCACACATTATGTGATAGAAAATTATATGTGCCTCATTTGCATAAATACACTGTATTTGCATATTTGCATAAAATAACATAAAGGAGATTAACAAATCAAATCAAATCAAATTTCATTGGTCACATACAAGTGTTTAGCAGATGTTATTGTGGGTGTAGCGAAATGCTTGTGTTTCTAGCATCGACAGTGCAGTATATCTAACAAGTAATATCTAACAATTTCACAACATATACCCAATACACACAAATCTAAGTAAAGCAACGGAATTAAGAATATATAAATTAATATATGGACAAGCAATGTCAGAGCGGCATACAGTAGAATAGTATAGAATACAGTATATACATTTGAGATGAGTAATGCAAGATATGTAAACATTATTAAAGTGACTAGTGTTCCATTTAGTAAAGTGGCCAGTGATTTCTAATCTATGTATGTAGGCAGCAGCCTCTAATGTGCTAGTGAAGGCTATTTAACAGTCTGATGCCTTGAGATGGAAGCTGTTTTTCAGTCTCTCGGTCCCAGCTTTGATGCACCTGTACTGACCTCGCCTTCTGGATGATAGCGGGGTGAACAGGCAGTGGCTCGGGTGCTTGTTGTACTTGATGATCTTTTTGGGCTTCTTGTGGTGCTGTAAGTGTCCTGGAGGGTTGGTAGTTTGCCCCCGGTGATGCGTTGGGCAGACCGCACCACCCTCTGGAGAGCCCTGTGGTTGTGGGCGGTGCAGTTGCCGTACCAGGCGGTGATACAGCTCGACAGGATGCTCTCAATTGTGCATCTGTAAAGGTTTGTGAGGGTCTTAGGTGCCAAGCCAAATTTCTTCAGCCTCCTGAGGTTGAAGATACGCTGTCTTCACCACACTGTCTGTGTGGGTGGACCATTTCAGTTTGTCAGTGATGTGTATGCCGAGAAACTTGAAGCTTTCCACCTTCTCCACTGCGGTTCCGTCAATGTGGATAGGGGGGTGCTCCCTCTGCTGTTTCCTGAAGTCCACGATCATCTCCTTTGTTTTGTTGACGTTGAGTGAGAGGTTATTTTCCTGGCACCACACTCCCAGAGCCCTCACCTCCTCCCTGTCTCATCATTGTTCGTAGTCAAGCCTACTACTGTTGTGTCGTCTGCAAACTTGATGATTGAGTTGGAGGCGTGCTTGGCCACACAGTCATAGGTGAACAGGGAGTACAAGAGGGGGCTGAGCACGCACCCTTGTGGGGCCCCAGTGTTGAGGATCAGCGAAGTGGAGGTGTTGTTTCCTACCTTCACCACCTGGGGGGCGGCCCGTCAGGAAGTCCAGGACCCAGTTGCACAGGGTGGGGTTCAGACCGAGGGCCTCGAGCTTAATGATGAGCTTGGAGGGTACTATGTGCATCGTCTGTGGATCTATTGGGGCGGTAAGCAAATTGAAGTGGGCCTAGGGTGGCAGTTAAGGTAGAGGTGATATGATCCTTGACTCTCAAAGCACTTCATGATGACAGAAGTGAGTGCTACGGGGCGATTGTCATTTTGTTCAGTTACCTTTGCTTTCTTGGGTACAGGGACAATGGTGGCCATCTTGAAGCATGTGGGGACAGCAGACTAGGATAGGGAGAGATTGAATATGTCCGTAAACACACCAGCCAGCTGGTCTGCGCATGCTCTGAGGACGCGGCTAGCCCTGCGAGGGTTAACACGCTTAAATGTCTTACTCACGTTGGCCACAGAGAAGGAGAGCCCACAGTTCTTGATAGCGGGCCGCATCGGTGGCAGTGTATTATCCTCAAAGCGTGCGAAGAAGGTGTTTAGCTTGTCCGGAAGCAAGACGTCGGTGTCCGCTACATGGCTGGTTTTCCTTTTGTAGTCCGTGATTGTCTGTAGACCCTGCCACATATGTCTTGTGTCTGAGCCGTTGAATTGCGCCTCCACTTTGTCCCTATACTGACGTTTTGCCTGTTTGATTGCTTTGTGGAGGGAATAACTACACTGTTTGTATTCTGCCATATTCCCAGTCACCTTGCCATGGTTAAATGCGATGGTTTGCGCTTTCAGTTTTGCTGCAACCACCAAACACTTGCTCTGTCTAGCAGTGGAGGCTGGTAGGAGGATCTATAGGAGGACAGGCATTTATTCCATTCCATCCATTACAATGAACCGTCCTCCGATAGCTCCTCCCACCAGCCTGTACTGCTGTCTAGGCCTACCTGCACTCACCTGTGCTGTCTAGACTGCCTCATTAATTACGGTTGTTGTCACGTTCTCTTGCATAATTCAACAAGTGTGTCAAAAGCAGGATACCCTCGGATTAAAAATCAACATGCTTGGCTCTAGATTACACCTATCTCAACATACTTTACATTGTTTGCAAGATCAGACATAATATCACTAATAATATCACTAATCCGAGTTTTCATTTTCGGAAGTTGCTTTCATTTCAGTTAATCTGTTTTGTAAACATTTCAACTGTATTAAATGATAACTTTGTTTTCTATTCCACAAAAAATGAACACCCATCAAAATAAAGTTAGCTTTCTTCTCTTTCTTGTGATGTAAGTGTCGAGACGGTGCGTTAAATCCCAGACAAAGCTTTAGCGTTCTTATAGATTCAACGGAAAGCCAAGGTATCCCATTGAGCCCATTTCAGCCATTACCGGGGTGTGTTTGACAGGTCATTACAACATTTCCCCGGTCATAACATTAACGGGAAAAAACGAAAGGCACAAGTAAGAGAATGAAAGAGTCGCAAGAGTAAAATGAAAGCAATCAATCCAGCGAGATTTACAGTAAGTGACCAGTGGATTTTGCAGACCCCACACACAGGAAATAGATGGCTGAAAAATACAGATCCTCGCTTTCATAGACACACACACACACACATACACACACACACACGTAATATCTCTCTTTTTATTTATATTTTTCCTCCATCCCTCTTTCCCTCTCTCTCTCACACACGCTCTGTGCCACGAGGACTCAGCATTAGATTCCCATATATTCATGAGGCATCTCTAACCCAGTTTGTGCTGTGTAACACGGATGGTTTCTCTGTGTACCTTGAGAATAGCTGTCTGCTCCAGCCTGCTGTTTCTCCTGCACCTTCTGCTCCCCTCATCTATCGCTCTCTCTTCCCCTCCACCTTTACCCACGCCTCTCCTCTCTCTCTCCACCCCCTACACTAGTTTACTCTCCTCCCCTCCACCTCTACCCGCACCTCTCCTCCCTCTCTCCTCTGCCCCAACACGATCTCCCCCTCTTTTTAAGATATGTCCCCTCCTTCCACTCCTCCTCTCCCCCTCTCAGGCCCTCCTCTTCTCCCTCTCCCCATCTCCTCCTCTCTCTCTCTGTACTCTGTTTGCCTGCACAGCTTCTGCTTCACACACACACACTTGCATACACACTTACTACACAAACAAAATTGGATATTTCTTAATTTAATTTGTTCTTTTTTTTATTCTTTTTGGGGGGTGGTTATTTGTGTATTAGTAACCATTTTGCTACACCTGCTTTAACATTTGCTAATCTGTGTACGCGACAAATACGTTTTGATATATTTTGATATGGTTTGATTTTAACAATTTATGTTACCATCTCTGAGCCATGCACAATTCATTCTGGGTTTCTGTCAGGGGAAGAGGGAATAGGGAAAACAGGCCATCTCAACACTCTCCCAGAGTACCAGATTAAAATGGATTAGATTACATTTAATCAAATGCTTCTGTTTGTAAAAATGTATCATTCAATTAGACAATTCAAATGTTTCTTACCATGGCTTCCCGAAGCACAGATTCATCTCTGATTTACCTCTAGTGAACGGAATGTGATTCAGGATGTTTTGAGGATGAAACATTTCCATTTAATTAAGCAAGAATATGTTAAAGTGATACAAAACAACTTTGTTTGAGATCAGTTTTGACTCTGAATCCTGATTGTTTGGAAGGGGCTGGTAGTTGGACATTGAGGGGATTTGATTATCTGGCCCGGGTTACCCCGGTGGGAGGAGTTTGCACCGGGTGAAAAGTGATTCCATTCGTTTTGGAACCGGGCTGCCTCCCTGGCGTGAGCCAGGTTCCCCGTTCCAAGCCCACGGCGAAGTCGGCTCAAAACAAAACTGATGTAGTCTAGGCTAGATTAAGCACGTGGATTAATGAGAAGGATTCTGTGTTTTCACATGCAAAAGTGATTGCTTTTGATAAAAACACTTTATCTGCCTTCCCAATTAAAATTAGCTTGAAATTCCTAACATATATTTTATTTCTCAATGATGCACCATCCTGCCTTGTTGATTACATGACCTACGGCACAGATTACTATTCGATTTGCGAAGGGCGCACCTCCCTCACCTCTCTCACTCCACGGGCCATAGACCGGCGCACCGTGGCTCAGGTTAATAGAACTCGCTCATTGGGTGATGGGTGATTCTGATTGGCTGTGTGTGTTGACAGGCGTGATATATGCTTATTGGGTGATTCTGATTGGCTGTGTGTTGACAGGTGGGGACGTATGCGTATCGAGGTGATTCTGATTCGCTGTGTGTGTTGATAGGCGGGACATATGTGTATCGGGTGATTCTGATTGGCTGTGTGTGTTGACAGGCGAGGATGTGTGCATAACAGCTGACTCTGATTGGCTGTGTGTGTTGACAGGCGGAGACTTGTGCATAACAGGTGATTCTGATTGGCTGTGTGTGTTGACAGGCGGGGACGTGTGCATAACGGGTCATGACAGTGGACCAGTGTTTGAGGAGCAGCCCAGCAGTGTGGTCTACCCAGAGGGACTCAGTGAGGGCAAAGTCACTCTCAACTGCCAGGCTAGAGCCAGTCCTGCTGCTACGTACAGGTAAGAACACACACACACACACACACACACACACACACACACACAGAGAGACAGAAAACAAATCAAATCAAATGAATTCGTCACATACGAGAGAGAGGGGTACAGCCAGAGAAGCATTCATTAGACAGGTAATACAGATGAGAAGTCTGTTATCTAACCCCTCCCTGTCCGGTAGCTGGCGTGTGAATGGTACAGATGTACCTGTAGGGGACCCCCGGTACACGCTGGTAGCCGGTAACCTGGTGATCAGCGGTCCCCAG